>NC_056737.1:107892879-107962261 GCF_019279795.1 Protopterus annectens
GCAACTTCTTGGTCACTTCTGTTTAGCTTGTCCACAATGAATTTACACCATACTCTGCATGAGATGTGGAAACTTCCAACACGGAATTTCCACAAAGCAGTGCATCAAATCATTTCCTCATCTGTATCAATTTATGTAATTTTTCCCTGATTTTTTTCACAGCTGGAAGCAGCAGCAGGGTTTTAAACATCCTGTAATTTATGATGCAAAAACATCTGGTCACAATTATGCAAACTCAGTTTCATAGCAAAAATGTCATTCAGTCTAGCCATTTAATATTAAATCTTATTTTTTTCTGCTTTTGGGACCCTATTTCGCTCATCACTTTATGCCCTCAAGATATACGTCTGCAACCCCATACAGCTGTAACCTACATTAAACAAGCTGTACAGCTTTATATAAAACTCTACAGTGAAAGCAATGTTTTCCATGTTCACACCAGTTTGCTGCAGAAACACACACACACATACACACATGAAGCATGTAGGCCAATAAAAAAAATGACTGTATGCCATATAGCATGCTGGCTTGAAACATCTAGCCATCTAACTGAATGAAATTTGCAGACACTTAATGAATGATGGCCAGTTCCATCGTGCTGCATGTTAAAAAAAAAAAAAAAAAACAAGAAAGCTTCCCCTCAGTCACTAGTGATGATTACTAAAATAAACACCTGTATAGTTAAATCAACACTTCACTTCAATCTCCTGACTATATAGTCTGGCCATTTGCTGTTCTAATTCATTGCATAATGACTTTCAGGTCTTCCGTGATGACTGCTTTCAGATCTTTTTCTACTTAGAGAAACTAAGTACATGCTTTACAACTGTACAATGAATGAATAAAAAAAAATCTCATCGACTTTGGCAGTCCAATGAAAATAAAATCTGATTTCTACCCCAACCCCCCCCCCCCCCCAGAACCTAACTCTCTCCAAAGCCAAATAACAGTATGCTACAGAGTTCAACTATTCCTAGGGAGTCTTATTTTCAAAGTACTTAAACGAGGTATCTTTCCACTCTTGCTGCTAAACTCCATTAAAATGCCCCTTACAACCTTCACAACCTCTCAACTGCCTCCCTCACTCCAGGCCCACCAAACCAAACTGCACTACACACTGGCCACTGCACCCAAACTCTGGCAATTCTCTCCCCCCATATAAAAAATCTCCCATTTCCTCTCTTTCTGAGCACAACTCAAAAGAAACCTCCATCAAAATCCGACTGCAAGTGCTTTACCACTGGACATATTACCAGACTCTTCTCCCTCATTTACATCACTTCAACTCTGTTTCACCTGCTACTTCTCTCCTGTATTTACTGATAAAATTAATCCACATTTTTTCTACTCTGTTAAACACACACTGCTTTAATTCTCTGTGGGATTCCCTGCCTTCTGTGATTATTCCACGTTTGTGAATTAGTTCCGTTTAATGTTTTTGTAAATTTCTTCGCCGGGACTGTGCTTGCAAATGGTCTGTTCTGTTCAGTGCATTAACCCCTGGTAAACAAACTAAAATACATCTGGTACACCGCAGGCAATTTCTACAGCATTAACAGACATTTTTCAGGTATTAGATGCATAGCTGGAGTTGTGGACTGTAATGCACATGTTGGGGGAGGGGTACTACTTTTTCAATTATGCAATGATGAAATATAAATTAAATGAGCCATTAGAATTAACTTCTTATTCTAATATGGATGCTACTTCCTTATAATTTTCACTGAAACATTTCAGCGCTTAAGTGAGAGATAAATATAAAATAAGAGCTTCATCTTTGTGCCAACTTGCAACTAACTCCTTGCTCTAAAAATGCTTTTTCAGTTATCCATCCAGTAAGTGCATAGAGTTAAATTGTCAATTTGCAACTCCTCCAGTTATGTACTTAAGCTGCATGCAACTCCATATGCTCAGCGAATACCACTAACAAAGAGTTTTGTTTAGCAAATTTAATACTTACAATGGTGGGAGTTATAATTTAGATTTGTTTCCTTAAGTTTCACTATCAGATCAAATCTGGCAAGGTCAGGAGTTCATCTCACACCACCACCACCCACTTCTCCCATACTTATAAAAGTAGGAGTTATTGGTTTAGACTGACTCTTTCAAGCTTCACCCTTGATTTAGAAACATACTTAGCAGGGGCACGTTAGGAGTTCATCTCAACACCCAGCTAGTCAAGGTACTGCTCCAGTAATTCCCAGTGATTGTTCCACTACATGATTAATAAAAATATTCCAATTAACTAGTTCTAGAATTCTCACCAAAATCAACTACCAGCAAGCTCTGATTTCTCTGTCCTTTCATCTTTGTTCAACACTGCTTATCTTCTAGTCAAATTCTTACTGACAGCATCATCTCCTTCCTGCTAGGAAGAGTCATGGGAGATAGAAAACAAGCCCCATGTGTAAGGCAGTACCAAAGTACAATCAAATAAGACATCTACTGCTGCCCAACACCTTATCTGCCCAGCCATAGAACACAATGAAATCAAAGGGTTAACCCTTTGTAAATCAAATGCTGATGCCAGCTCTGTCAAACACCCAGCTTTAAGTGCTTCCTTCTAATCTGTTCACATCATCTCTGATCCTATGTTCACAAAACGGTCTGTTCTCTATGTATTAGAACTTCTGCCTCTACGAAAGTGTTTAAAATGACAAGCAGCTGTACTGCCAAAAAATTATATTGTTTATAATGCAAGCTTTAACCATATATCCTGATGTCACTTACTAAAGACATCAATAAACAATTATTAAAATTCCTGTGGTTTCCAAACAAACCTAGGGTAGCCCTACATCATCATGCTAAACCTTGGAACTTAGGAGGTATTAACTCTGCTGATGTGGATACCTACTTTATAGCAACAATTTTTAAAACATCCTAAATTGGACTGATCCTAATTATAACTAAAATTGGAAACCTAGTATTTCAACCAGCCTAATACTAATGATGACCTTAACAGGAAATAATAGCAGTATAAATCAAAGTAAATTCTTTTGGCATTATCTTTAACAATATAGAATATAATTCTCCCTCCCAGTCATTCCCTTCTTTTAAGAACTGCATCTTAAATTATTTCAGAAACATCAAACTCAGCAAAACTGACTTGAAACTTTGGTTTGAGACCATCATTCCATTTAGTATAATCAAATATTTTAAGTCGCCACACTTAAACTTGACTTCTGGGAGACAAAAGGCTTTTTTTACTGGTATTAATATTTTAAAGCTCTAAAAGTAAAAGATGTTCAACAGCTTATAAATGATTATGACAGGGATCTTCAAGACGGGTTTCTTTTACAGAATATTAAAATACAAGCTCAAGACAAATGTTTACTTCTTGTACATTCATGTAATAAAGAAAACCCTAAACTAATTTATCTTTTATGACATATTCTACAACAAATCTAAGGTAACAAACCTTATCCCTAAATTATATGAAATTTTGATAGAGCAAAACACTAATTTAAATGAAACATTTTGCAAAAAGGTAACACTGGATCATAATTCTTTAATCAACAGCAGAAATCCCAGACATTAAATTATATTAAACATACACCTTCAACTCAACATTGGCGTACATTTAAACCTTTTTATACAGATCTTTCTCAATTCCAAACAGAATGGCCAAAATAAATAAAAACAGCACCATCAATGTTGGAGATGTACCAAGATCTGTAATGCAGATTGGATGCATACTTTTTTTAAATGCCCTATACAATATAAATGGTAATCAAAGTTATATAATGAAAATCTTCACCTGGTCATGACCATGTTGGTAGTGGCAAGGAAAAGTAACACTAAGGGTGGGAGATCAATTTCACTGCTATCCTTTGAAGAATTATCTTCTTTAAAAGAAGTAGCCTCAGCTGAGACTAAAATAAAGGAAAGTAGGTTTGTTTTCACCTCAGACACTTGTCAAGAATCCTTGGACAAAAGTATCATCTTCAATTGATTTTTTTTCAGCAGGACTCTTCCTCCTGAATTTGTTTCTCAAAACGTTGATGGTTTGTATAACATACTACTACTTGTTAAAACTTCACTCTCTGCAGTACCACAATTTTAGTCAATATCCCACATAAATGTTTTATATATTGTATACATTTTTCCTTGGAAAAAAGACCCTTCAGAATTGCATTATTTATAATTATATTAAATGTACTTCTGTTTATATGTTAAAAAAATATTTTTTGAAAAGAATCCCTGAAGTTCCATTACTAACGCATGCTTTTATATACTACAATCCAATCTATATTTACTTTTATTGAAATAAAGTCTGTTAATTAATCTCAGAAGATTACGGCTATGGAGTTAAGCATCATCTCGTAATTGAGAGTTCAAGTCTCTCAGCCTCCACTTATCTAGTATGTTGCTCTGAGCAAGTCACCTGACTAGTCAGTTTTCCTGGGTCATCTCTGAAAATACACCTTAGCCTGAGCTCATCTGGTTAAATGGATAAAATTACAAAAATGCCCATTCTACATTTCCTTAATGCAATAAGGCTGGTAAGTATCTGCTAAATATTCTGGCTACCTGAGTAGGAAGGGTGGAATGGACAGAAGTTTGTTTGACCCAAGCTCTTTCAGGAGCACTGATATATAAACACATAGAATAAAACATGAATACTTAACAGGAGTAAATACAATAGTAACAAAATGGTCATAAAATAGTCAATTAAATCCTGCCCATCATTTCAAAAAAGTCAATTTTTCATTAAAATGATAACTGAAGGGATTTTGATTGACCATGTATAAAATGTGCATTGATCCTTATTCTGTAACTCCTTGAAGGCTGTTTGTCTGAGGATGTGGAGAAATGTAAAAACTGCACATTTACTGTATATTTGCAGTGCTTACTTTACATTCATAGTTCAATGAATGCATCTACTTTTTTGTGTATAATAAATTGGTAATCAGTAGCAGGTCATCTGATAGTGTTTAACAGAGCTGCGTCCAGCAAATGCAAGCTAGACAGCTGCCTAAGGCCTAATTTTTCCTTCTCTTCAAAGTCTAGACAATTTTTGCTCTTTAAGGGTCTGCTTTCAAATTTTCTGCCAGCATGCTGCCTCTTATGCATGCAGACTTTTGGTACAAGATTTTATGTTAGTTGGTATCCTTGAGTAGCTGAATTATGGCCACCAAGCAAATACATTTTCTTTATTTGCTACAATGTGTGTGTGTGTGTGTGTGTGTGTGTGTGTGTGTGTGTGTGTGTGTGTGTGTGTGTGTGTGTGTGTGTGTGTGTGTGTGTGTGCAATGCCCCATTTAGGGGCATAGTTTAGTTAAATGAATTGCTCACTCAAACCCTGTGCCTCATCATGGGAGGCAAGAATCTTAGTCCTCCACACCAACTGCCATTTAAGGCTTCCTTTAACTTTTTTCCTTTTGTGGTAAATACCCGAGGAGTACAGTCAATGTCAGTCACAGAGTTTCATAGTTATGTGGTTCATAAAATACATATTAATGCAAAACCTGCTGTTCTGCTAACGTTTTAATTGAGTTAGAGCAGTCTGCTCTTATCTGTCTCCAATTTTGGAGAACATCTCAGATTTTGCCTCATATTTATGCCCTGCCCTTGAGCAAGTCACTTAACCAGACAGTGCTTCAGGGCAACTGTAAATTTGGGCTGGGCTCCTCAGTAGTCCCATGAACAGCAAGCCTAGTAACTACCCATGAATGAGAGTTATTATGGTATAAAGGAAAGATATTGATTGCAGTAAACAGAAGTATCATCATATGATCCATGTTCACTGCAAGTGATCAGTGGTTTCCTTGTTCTGCTGAATGCTGTCAATGTGTTTATTATTTAGCTGTGAATAAATATGGCAGCATGAAGTCAAAGTTAAATGTTGCCATTTTAACAATTCATTTTTATTTTGCTCATTTTTTGCAGGCACACAGATGTGAAATACTGTAAATCTGGGTAACGGTTTGTCGAACAATTAGTGCAGATGAGTACAGCTATGAGCTGCCAGATAAGCTGCTTCTTGTGGCATGCAGTTTGATTCCTTCAGACTTCTTCATTTGTCTAATATGAGACTCTGACAAGTTACTTCACCAGACAGTATCCCTGGCTGCTACTGAAAAGGGACATGTGTCCATTGGGCTACTCCAGGCTGTCAGTAAATGTGCACCATTTATCTTTTGAATTCCTACAATCTTCACATAGATGCTAATTAGTACTTCACTACAAGCTATTTTAGTATGAATCTCAGCACATCTCTTGTAGTTTAATGGGTTGCTGAATGCATTTCACTAAGTGTAAGTTTCAAAGGAAGAGAAGTTTACTCTCATGCAGGCCAAGTCTGTTTTCCACGTGAGAGTTTTTTATTGTTTTAATTAGAAAATAGCTCAGTGTTTCATTTGAAAATGAAATCCAAATATCTGATAATTGTAAAAACAAAGAAAAAATATAGACAACCAAATAACGGGATATTGGTATGGCTGTCAGGGGACCCAATTCATTACCCTGTACAGGACCCCATTTGTCCACAATCCAGCTCTGTTGACTCTTGAGGTGTAGCTGCAACAACACACCATTATTAGAGATTATTCAAGTTGGTCAGACCTGTACTGAGTGAAGGCAAATGGGAATGGCTATTTCTGATGACAGAGAAGACATACAGAGGGGTCAAGAATGGAGCATTTAATTGAAGGTCTTGATATGCACCCAATAACTTTTTTGAAATCATGTACCAATAATGACAAATAAAAAACAGGGTAATGAAATAAAAATGAGACACTGGTGCCTTCCCACCTATCTGTTGAAAAGAGAGGAATTTAAGGAATGTGTAGTGGAAATTATTCTGGAGCTACTATAGAAGATGGAAACTTCTTCTGAAAATATAACTAGGGAGTGGGATTAAATTAAAATGGAATTTAAAAAAGAGGGTGGAAATAAAAGGAAGGGGGATATGGTCAAGAAGTAACAATAATTACTTAGGACTGAAAGTATTGCAAAAATAGGGGAATCTCACAGTACAAGAAGAGGAACTACTACAGAATACTGAACAGAAAATAGGAAACCACCTTCATAATAGGAATGAGTTTAGAAAGATTGCTGTTAAGCAACTGTTTTTTGATACATGTAGAGCACACAAACTGTTAGCACAACTCAGACAACAGAAAGAAATGTCTGTCACCAAGTTTAGGGAGCCTATTACACGGAAAACAACTTGGGATGCTGTAGAAGTATTAGAAATACTTTGGAAATTCTATGAAAGTCTGTATAAAGGAAACAGTGATAAGTATGTGTTATTAACATGTGTAAGCACACACACACACACACAAAGTAGCGTTGTATGGCATATTATTTCTGATCTCTATATGACTTGTGGGTTAAGCAAAACCTGCTGCACCATTAAAATTGAAAGTATTTTGCTTTTTTCATTGCACCAAATAATGAATTTATTCACTAATATGCCGGGATTATGTAATATAATCTAAACATGGTGCATTTTAGTAGTTAACAGGTTTCATTTTACTAATATATTTTTGCAGTACCTTCTTTACAGCCTCCAGCAACTGCAAAAAGGTTGATGTTTGTCATGTCATATAACCTACATTATATGAGTTGATATCAGAACCGCCTAATCTTCAGCTTCCATTACGTAGCCGTTGCTGTAAACATCTGTGATGCAGCTTTCTCTACAAGTCTGGATTGTAAAGGATTCCACTTTTTTTTTTTTTTTAAACACCTTTACTGAATCAACACTTGTAGCCGCGGTGGTACGGCGGTAGCAATGTTACATCACAGCAAGAGGTTCTCCCGTTTGATTCTCGGCTTCGCTTGAGAGTGCCTTCTGTGTGGAGTCTGCATGTCCTCCCCGCGGTTGGGTAGCATTCGAAAGACATGCGTGTGTAAATGGGCATGCCTTCGTTGAAGGTTGGGCGTCGAGCTGGCACCTCGGCATTTTGTAAAAATCTACTGCCAATCATTAGCGGACCGGAGTTCTGCTGTGGCAACCCCTTACTGGGAAAAAGCCGAAAAGGCAAACAACAACAACATTGAATCAACACTTGTGACACAGGCAAATTTACATTTATACAAAAGTAATCAAATTGTATTAAATTAACATTAACAAATATTATACTTCACATATATTGCTATACATCATATAACCTAAGAAATATTACATAAATTATTCAATCCCTGCTCCTTTTTCTAAATAAGAAACATCTTTATTACACCCTCACATATGTCATAAGCAATCATAAATTTATATAAATGCAAACGAACCACAGAGACACAATCCTAGTTGCAAGCCTTTTCATCACAAACATACTGACACACTCGCAGTTGCAATTATACATCTCTTATAATCTACCCAATAATTTTCAAACATTACATAGCTCATTTAAGTCCTGCCTTCTTTAAACCACATTCCTCCCCTGTATGTACTGTTCCCACAATTCCCATTTTTCCTATGTAGTTTGCTCCTACCCTTTTCTAAAGATCTCATTTCCAGTTGTTTCATCTCTATTACTATATTCACTACTTATAATATAGTTGGTTTAGATTCTGATTTCCATTTTCTAGTAAATGCTTTTTTTTGGCAGTCACCATAAATAGACACAGCAAGGCCTTACATTGTCTAGGCAATTCAGATTCTGTATCATACCCCAGAAAAATCTCCCTCATCACACCAATCCGCTCACCAGCATTTCCGAAAAGTGCATCCCACAGGGAATTCTTAAAGTCCACCAACTCACTGCACTCCCACAAAATATGTTCTGAATTATCTTTTTCTTCCCTGTCACAATCTCCAACATTTGTCGTCTACCTGAAGAAAAATTCTCTGGGGTCTACTTGGGGTGTAAAAACATCTATATAAACATTTCCAAACAAAAATCCTAAATCTTCGAGTTTTGTTGCACATTTGGAAGGATTCCACTTTTTAGTAAGAAAACTGTTACTGTGGCAATCAGCAGAAATGAGTAAAGTTCTGTCATGTTAATGAGCTACTTCAGTTGGCAAGAGTTGAGGGTTTAAATCTTTCCACCTTCACTTACCTACTGTCCATCACTGAACAAGTCATTTAACCAGACAGTGCTTTGGACCAATTGGAAATTTTAGCCAAGCTCCTTAATGGTCTCCAGGACTACATGCCTAGTAACTTTGAATTTGTTGTGGTTTCTAGTCATTCCCTATTCCATAGCTAATCTACTTCAGGTACTGTTACGCCAAGAGCACCAGCACACCAATTTTTAATGTAGCACAGGCAATTTACTCTACAAAGGAAGAAGGCACCGCCTTTGCAGATGAAGCAATGAAATGTAAAAGTTTGACAGTAGCAATGTCTATATTAGTAAAATATGTGGAATTATTCAAATGATTTACTTCTGCAAATTACGCATACTGTCTTACCATATGTTATCAAGTGGTTAATATTTCTTATGCTCTCATAAATACTCTATTTGAACTCTGCTACAATGGCTTGATCTTACGGTATGATGCTCTTTATATAAATTCATGTAGTTCATCCAAAGCTACCAATAAAGTACATGCAGGTTATTTTTCCATAACAATAAGGGGTATACAGAGTCAATACTGTGACTATAACTGCTGCTGGTGGGGATCTATATGGATGAATGCACCTTGTGCACTTATCTGGTCATTTTTAAATGGTCTTTAATCTGGCTTTGCAGGACTAGTGTGTGGAATTAAGCAGGAATACTTGGCTACTGCTGGTTTCTGGGAAACAAATTTGAAATGTAACTTTGGTCATCATTATTAATTTGACGCATACATGTGAGAAGGATGCAGTCAACAATATAGCTATAATTGCTAGGTTTGGGGGATGTCTGTGGCTACAAATGTACACAATTTGCCACTGACCACAAGCGTTTTTGATGAACATGAGTTTCAAGAAGAGGAATTTTCTGTTGCTCAAAGTCTGCTTTCAAAGCCAGACTGCTTGGTTTTGTTTAGCCAATGGCTATCAGTGTTTGTGCTATAAAATTTGAAATAAAGTCTTTAAATCAAATTTCTGCAGTCATTGTATATAAAGAATAAAATAGTACACACAAGGATAAGATTGAATAGTACTTAAGGTAAAGGGGGAGAAACAGCCAACTAATGGGACACTGGAACGGCTGCAGGGGAGGGTTCATGCCCACTACCCTGCCAAGGGCACCATTTTACCTTGATCTAGCTCGTGTGCTGATATTTCCATCTTGCAAACAGCAGAAAAGATTCATTCAGAAGATACAGCAGCTGCTAATGTGGCTTTCACTGCTTAGTTATGACACAGAAAGCAAAAAGTGGATGCAGTGGATCCACTGGGTATATCTTCACATGACTTAAGAGTTTGCTGACATTGTCTTGCAGTTGCAGCCATTACACAATGCATAAAAGTGAATATTTTCTTTAATAAGCAAAATTGTTGGGAAAAAATGTTTCCTTGAAGATTTCTCTTCAGGGCTTGAGAACAATAAAAATGACTACAAGTCTGCTTGCAGAGGAGTCATATTTGAAAGAGCAATAAAACAAGATGCTTTAGACTGTAGTGTTGGATAGCGGAGATATTAAGCAAAATCAAAGGAAACTTCACAAGTTAATAAATGAAAAACTCTTGCAAGATCAGCTTGTACATCTGAACTTTTACAAGAGAACAGTGAAACTGATAACGATGAGCAGAAGGTCCTGAAAAAAGAGCACTTGTTAGTAACACGGCGTCAGCTGTAGAGCACACATTAATACCATGTTACAGGTGTAGAGCATACGTTAGTCACAAGCCATCAGCTGTAGAGCACACATTAGTCACATGCCATCAGCTGTAGAGCACACATTAGTCACATGCCATCAGCTGTAGAGCACACATTAGTCACATGCCATCAGCTGTAGAGCACACATTAGTAACATGCTATCAGCTGTACAGCATACATTAGTCACATGCCATCAGCTGTAGAACACACATTAATACCATGCTATCAGCTGTACAGCATACATTAGTCACATGCCATCAGCTGTAGAATACACATCAGTAACATGCTATCAGCTGTAGAGCACACATTAGTAACACAATATCAGCTGTAGAGCACACACTAGTAATATGCTATCAGCTGTAGCGAACACATTAGTAACATGCTGTCACCTGTACAGCATTAATAGCATGCTATCAGCTGTAGAGCACACATTAGTAACATGCTGTCACCTGTACAGCATACATTAATAATATGGTATCAGCTGAAAAGCTCACATAACATGCTATCAGCTGTACAGCATAAATTAATAACATGGTATCAGCTGTAGAGCACACATTAGTAACATGGTATCTGCTGAAGAGCACACATTAGTAACATGGTATCTGCTGAAGAGCACACATTAGTAACATGGTATCTGCTGAAGAGCACACATAGCATGCTATCAGCTGTAGAGCATACATTAATAACATGCTATCAGCTGTAGAGCACACATTAGTAACATGCTGTCACCTGTAGAGCATACATTAATAACATGTTATCAGCTGAAGAGCACACATAACATGCTATCAGCTGTAGAGCATACATTAATAACAAGGTATCACTAAAGTGAGAGCTTCTTTGGATGTTGGGCCATTACTACATGCTAAGGTATGGATGTGTTAGTGAATTTAGAGTGAAAAGGCATGGCTATAGTGAGTAGGTGGTCATGTATCAGATTTTAGGGTTGTGCATGTAGCATTCCAGATGTCAGACAGATTTTCATTTTTCACAAACAGGAAAAACTTAAGACCAAGCAAACAACAAACTGATGAAAAAGACATTGTGGCAGGACCCAAGGAACCAGGCAAACTGCAAAATCCTAAGTGTAATCCAAAAGAATCTAAAAGTGAAAAACAAAAGTTGGATTACATTTCGGATTTTGCAGTTTGCCTGGTTCCTTGGGTCCTGCCACAGTGCCTTTTTCATCAGATTTTCATTTTTGCTTCCATGTTTATTGGTTAAGGGGATAGATTTCTAGGTTTGGGCTACATAGCTAGAAGAGAGAGGTTCTTGCTGACAGGAGTGGTTTGTAGATATTGAGCATTTTGTTTCCAGATCAAAGTGGCCTAGAAGGGTTGTATGTGTGTAATAAGTCTAGTTGTCCTGTGCTTTGTTCTGGTTGTGTATATTAAATTTGTGGACTAGCAGTAGTTGGGTGCGAGTGAGTTGCTTTGGTAATTCAGTCCAATCAAGCTGTTTTACAGCTAAGCATTGATGGTTTCTGTTCAATGTGTTCATGGCAAATTTTGCTATTAATTGCCATACTGGCTTGTTTATTTTGGATGGAAGCTTGAAAGTTAAGCAGTACTGGGGAGCCATACTGTAAAGTGGGAAGTAGGACCGCAGAGGACAGGAATTTCCCAGATGAGACAGTTAAGTAGTTTTTTTGCAGTGTAGAGTACCCCAAATTTGGGGGGAGATTGTTTGATAGCCTGTTGCATATCAAATCAAATTTCAGGTTATCAATTGTCATGCCTAGCAGCTTGGTATGGGGGTTGACTCCTACTGGGGTGTTATCAGGCTCTGTAACTGAGGAATCTTGCTTGAGGTGTTTAAGGGCTTTTGGGAGGAATGGTAGCAGCTTTGTTACTGAGCCAGCTTTCAGTTGATGAAAATGACTTGGGAGATAATGCTGTAGAGTAATTATGTTACTAACAGAAGAGATTAATATGGAGTCATCAGCATATTGTATGAGGAATGCTTAATATTTGGCAGAGTGTAGGTTGTTGGTACATATGTTGAAAAGCAGTGGTCCCAGTATGGAACCTTAAGGAATAACTGTTTTGATGAAAGAGCAACAATTAAGATAGAAGAGTAACAATTGATCCATTTACTAGACTGAAGTCTTTTGGAAAGGTTACTGAGGCACCAGTTGGTAGAAGTATTTGACGGCCAAGTAAAGAGTTGTTTTAGAAGACTATGGGAAATGGTATTAAAGGCCTTGGACAAACCCAGAAACATGGCGGAAACCAGTTGGTCTTTGTCTTTGGCTAGGTTAATAGTACTGGGGACATTTAAGTTGTGCTATACTCTGGTCTGAAACCATGTTGTCTGGGGTTAAGGAGATTGTTAGTTTGTAAACTAGTCAGCGACTATGAATGCATTTTTCAAGGACTTTTGAAAGAGAGGAGAAAATAGCGATGGGTCTGAAGTTGGATACATCATTGGAATTACCACCCTTGTGAAGTCGGATGATGCGAGATTTTTTTCCATAAGGCTAGGACATGCGATTCCTGATTAGACCTATTTGAGAATGGATGGTGGAAAGGAAATTTAGGTGGCTGCTATTTTTAAGAAATCACCAGACATTTCATCTGGAGCAAGTGTACTTGGTTTAATTTGTTTGTGGTATTTTTTTTGATTGTTATGACAGATGATGGTTGAAAGGAGAATGAGTACTAATGGCAGTGAGACTCAGTGGGATGCGCTCACATCATTATAGAAGCTCAATTTGTTTTGCATTTTGTTGTGAAGTAGCTTAGCAATGCTAGAGATAGTGATCACTGAAAGTGTCACTCGTCAGTCGTTTCTTCCAGACAGCAATGGGGGTTGTGTTGTTGATTTGAGCCAGGATGTAGTATTTTAGATACGATGGCTCAGAATTGTCCAGAAATTTTGTAGCATCTATTCTGCAAACTGGACTAATCAAGTTTCTTATCAAGTTTGATCTGGCATTTGAATTTATTTTGCAAGTATTTATATTGTTGATGATTGTTTTCTGTTTATTACTAAACCATTCCTTCCAGGCCTTATTTATAACGGAGCCATGCCTTCCAGGCCTTATTCATATTCATTAATTTCCTGGTCTTAGGAGTGAGCCAGCGAGCAGGGCTGTTTTGCACTCTTTTAAGCATAAGGGGGATCCATGCTGTTTAGCGGTTTCATAAATATCTTATTAAAACTGACAACAGCATTATCTAGAGGCAAGACCTTTAGGATGTTCCAGTTGTGAGACTGTAGTGAGGTTTTAAACAGTTGTCGATTAAAGTTGTTCATGTTGCAAAAGGATTTATTTGCATGTTCCCTGGGAGAAGTATGACATTCTCTTGTGGTATATATGGGCAAGTGGTCACTAAGTGCACTAACTAAGGTGCTGTCAGAGCTTATAGTGTTAAGGTGACTTGTTAGTAATCAGTCCAGGGTTGTAGTTTTACCATTTTTCAGGTTCGTTCTGGTAGGACCTCTGATAAGTTGGGAGAAATTGTACAGGTTTATACTAGAAGTTATTACCTCAGTGATGAGACTTGACCAGTTGATGGTAACACTGCCTAGTATAACTGTCTGTGTGTACATTATCAGATTAGCCAGGATAGGCTGTCCTCCAAGGTACTGATATTGTCTCCAGGTGGCATATACGACGCAGCCACACATTGTTTTGTGTGGATTTAGTTTCAGGATACTTAGCAGTTAAGCATTGAGTAAGGACAGCGTGGAAGATGGGAAAGGTGACAAGTTAATGCTACTGTGGTACATACTCCTGCTTTTTTGTTTAATCTATCAGCTCTTAGGATGATAAACCCTAGGGGTGGGGACTAGTGGGGAGTATTTCTGTAATAACTGATATTTGGTTTTTAGCCAAATCACTTCAAGTGGAGGAGCAGGAAAGAGATGAGGAGCAGCAGCTTAGCTGAAGAACCAGGAGTTGTGGAGTATGACAAACCGGTCATGACCTCATGTGAGGTTGTATCTCATCGAATTACCTTTTATACAGCTCTGAAATCTGGATGTGGGAAACACCTGCAGCCTTGGGCTTTGTTTTTTCTCTCATGTTTTTTTCCCCTTTTTAAGAGCAGTTTATTTGCTGGAAAGGCTCTAGAAGGCTGTGGAAATTGATAACTTGCTGGAGAAGTTGTGGGATCTGAAAAGAAGGTATTTCTCAGGAACACACCTAAAGATTAGTGAGAGCTAGCTATAAACTAAGAAAGGTAGAGAGGTGGGTTTTCTCACTGCATAGTCTACTGGTCAGATGGAAACCAGCACAGATGAGGTGTTATTGCGCTTCCGGGAGTATTATGCCCAGCCATTTAGAGCGACAATTTCCTGAAGATTACAGAACGCTTGATTTACCTGACTTGGCACCCAATGTAGCCAAAGCATTATTGAAAAGAGCGATTATGAAGGTGTTGAAAGTAATGAAGAGAATTCCAACAGGCAAAGTGCCAAGTCTGCATGGTGTAATGTCTGTGCTATATGGAATGCAACAGGCAACTAATTGCAGCTTCACATTCAGCACCGCACTACTTTACTGCATGCTAGAGAACACAGTTACTTTAAGCTAAGAGGACACCATGAAAAAGCTAGTGAAACAACTTTTTCTCCCGACCATGTCTGGGCTTTTATATCCTGTTCTTGAACAATCACAATTAGGTAGACAAGACAAATCATTGATGGAGTCCTATACCCACCTTAAGGAAATCCAACTTAACTTAGAGAATGCAAACAATTTTCATTTTGAAGTAAAGGATCAAACTAAGCAGCGTTCCGGAGGCCCTGTATTGTTGCAACATCTCACAAAATATTCTAGTTTTTGTGGTGATCTGAAGTGTAACTGGCTCAACCAGCAACCTTTGCCAGTACCATGAACCAGCACCCCACCCACTCAGCAAAAAGACAAATTACAATATTAAGCTGATCAGCTTATTACAATTAGATCCATCCCCCCACCTAATCCATCCATTAAAGAGAAAAAAAGGGGGAGTTTCTTCTACTTGCACATCAACCAGGTTGCCAGATGCATGACCTCTCCTACCCTAGCCACTCAGGTCCTGGTTCTGTGCCTTGTCCCTATCCTTCCTTCAAACTATTTTATTAAAAAAAAAAGCTCAAACTGTAGCAACAGTTGCTAGAGTTTGAGCACTACAGGTTTTAGTAAAAAAAAAAAATATATATATATATATATATATATATATATATATATATATATATATATTTTCCCCCACTTTTAGATTGTAGCAAGCAGTTGCTACAGTTTAGACCACATGCAGAGCTACAGTGCTCAGGTTTGACTGCAAATGTTGCATTAAAGCTTTTAAATGTCAGTAATGCATTAAACAAATCAGGAATGCCTAATTACCCCCCTGACACTTGTGCATAGGGCAATTGCCCTTCCCATCCACCCTAGCTACACTTGGTGCCACTAATATACCATCTGGTTCCCTACTGAAATGCTAGGACTTGCAATGCAGGGTCCCAAGACACAGGGAAAAAAAGATTATTCACTGTTCTTCAGTATTTTCATTCTCCTTTACAAAGGGATAAGCCCCCATGTAAACCCCCCATGCGTGGGGACAAGCCCCCATCATCCCCCAAACTTTTACATATATATATCAACTCCAGTACTGTAAAACCTCAGAGAAAAGTGAATCTTCCAAGAAATGGCGATCTTGGACTTAAATATGCTGAAGTCTGGATTTTCACTCATTCTGTCTATGAATTATAGAATTTGTCATTCGAAGTCCCAACATTTCAAATGTTAACTGTATCTTCTCCAGGTTTTTAACACATTCAGGTAGTTGTGGTAAACTCAGAAAACACCTCTAAGAACAGGTCAAGGAGAAACAGATTACCTGTTTCCCCCTCATTGGAACAGAACCTGTACTGCTCTTCCTGAATCAGAGACTCAGCCAGCACATTAAGTCTCCTTTCCAGGGCAGTGGCACAGGCTTCCCCAAGGAAAGGACTGAGGAGTGGGGACCTTTTATAAGTAGAACATACTGTCTTGACTCACTTTTTGAAATGTAGAGTAATGACTCCATCTGCTAATCCAGAAATATTGTCCCAGCCTTACAGGCAACACTGTCAACACATGTTAACCACATCATCTAAATATTACTTGGTGACATCAGCAACTACACCTAAATCGCATTCCCTTTTAGAGTGTTGCCACAGCACAAGTACCATAGTAGTGGCAGCTACAGAAATGGATCCAATCCCACCAGTTGTTTCTGGCTGTGAAGGCTGCCAGGCTAGCTAGATAGAATTTTGTAAATAATTCTATGTCCTTGTAAATATTAATATGATCCACAGGCTTAGGTAACAAATTTAAGAAAACTGTGTATGTTCTGAGCTTCAAAAATGTAACCAAAGTGCACCCTGCTGGAAGAAAGCTGATAAGTAAAAGCAGTGTATGACCGTTTAATCTCAAGCTCAGAGACAGGATGTCTGAGCTGGAAATTCTTTCTATTGTTTTTAAGATAATTACTAGATTTTACATGTAAAGTGTCCTTTATTGCTGTGGTTTCCTGGCAGATGCAAGGTTACAAGATAACTGGACTTACTTCAGAGTCAAACTTATGATCATAGGAAGTTACTAGGCTTTGGCCCTGAGGCCCTTATAAGACTAGCCAAGAGTTTATCCCATGTTTTGACAAATTAGCACCTGATGACCCTGTCCAGCAGCGACACTGGTGGAAACCCAGGGATGTATTTTCTATTTCCTAACCAGTTATCCAGCTTGTGCTGTGGGGTAAAGCGGTACTCTGCTTGACGTGGCGAGGAGTCTATTCCACAGATGGGGAGTCTCTGGGACAGAAATCTGTCCCGCCAAAAAGTCCTGCTTATGTCACAGACCAGGTTGAGGCCGCACTTGCGAGTTACTCGAGTGGAGCTTGACTTGCAATATGCAGCACTCCCATCAAGGCGGGGTCCGAGATTGCATTGTATGGCAGAGAGAGGTCACCTCTGAGGAGTCTGTGTGAAACTGAGTACAGAGATTGGGCTTTTAGCCTATCTGTGAATGGTGGATTTTTGAGGCCCTGGATTCTCCTGGTGAGGAACCTCTGTGGTCTCTCAAGCTGCTGCATGTGCTTTGCGAGGTACATAAGGGGCCTTATACGGGAAGAATACAGGGATGTTTTGGCCTCCTTGTCCCTGGATGAGATACCCTTACTTAGGGGTGGGCCATGTAGAAAGCTTTCCGTACAATGGAAGCAACATGGTGATCAAATGCCAGGTTGCTATCAATCTGGGTGCCCAAATCCCTCACAACTTGTTGCATGCTTAGGATGTTAATGTGATAATTTGTGGGGATGTCACTCTCCCCAATGGGGATGATGATGCATTTCTTGGTATTCAGCTTGATTCCATTATTTCTGGCACCAGTCATTTGTTTGGGTGAGACCCTCTTGGAGGATGTCCACGTCACTAGGGAAATTGATGACAGTGCCCAGCTTGCAGTCATCTGCAACGTGGTCAGCCATAGCCCACTGGTTTTGGCCTGTACCTCAGAAAAAGTATATCCCAAATAACAGAGGCCCCAAGACCGATACTTGGGGTACTACGCTTGATATGGGTCTACTGCTTGAGATGGGTTCCCCTATTTTGACTAAGTGAGTTCCATCAGTGAGGCAGTTAGCTACCAATCTGGTAACATATGGATTGATGCCTAGTTGAGAGAGTTTATCTATTATGCCCGAGTGGGGAATAGTGTCAAACTCTTTGGCCAGGTCAAGGTAGGTGGTGTGCACCATCTTCCCCTTGTCCATGGTTTGGTGACTGTCTCAAAAAAGTCGAAAAGATTTAATAGCCATGACCTCCCCTTGAAGGCAAACTGTGTGGGACAGAGTGTTTGGAGGTCACCAATGTCCTTGTTAATGAGGTTTCTGGTAATCAGTTCCATGGCCTTGCAGATCAGGCTAATTAGGCTGATAGGTCTATAATTTCCTGCATTGGTGGACACTCCACCTTTGTGTAAAGGGATGACAGTGGCTGTCCTCCACTCAGCTGGGACAAAGCCGGTACTCAAGCTTTGGTTGAATAGGGCGCCTAACAGTGCTGCAAGTTCCTACCAGAGTTCATGTAGGATGCAGCCTGGGATATTATCGGGTCCCATGGAAGCTGTAATTTTTGTCTTTGAGAGAGCAGTGATGACCTGTTCCCTAGATATAAGGGGAAGGTGGCAGGTACTGGGAATGTCCTGATTTACTGATTGGGGGGGACAGAGGGGTGAAATATTCGATGAATCTGTCAGCCAGCAAGTTTGCTATATCTATGGCATTTGTATATGTGGTGCCCTTGACCACCAGTTCTGAACTGGGTGCTTCCTTTGAGATTGCAGGCATATGTGAAGAAGGCCTTATGACTGTCCCTAGTAGATGTGGCCAATTTGGACTTGAAGTTTGCTTTGGAGGACTTTGCTAGTGCTCTTATTTGCTTGTTCAGGCTAAGGAGAGATTGCTTCCAATTAGGCATCTGGTCCTGGACAGCAATATTTTTTATTTTGTTGTAGAGTTTAATTGCAGATGTCCACCAGAGAGGTTTACTCTTCCTTGCGGAGGATGATTTAGTCCCGTCAGGTATTCCTGATTCCATGCATCTATATAAATGTTTGTATAGTGCTTTGAGAAACATTTCTGCAGTTTGTTTCCCACCCTTCCTATCGGTACTTGTTCTTATAGTTGGTGGCTTTGTCGTTGCCCGCCCCTACTGTAAATTTGATCTGGGACCCTCCTCCCAGTCTAGTGTCATTACCTCATTTTACCCAATACAGGGAGAACATTTGAGAAGGCCAATCAGCTTAGTTTTTGCTCCTCCTTTCTCTCTTTCCACTTAAAAAAAAAATAAATAAATTCTAAGCTTGTTTCCTGCCTTTTCTGTGGGTAGTCTAGTCTGGATACAGATTTGCTGTGTCCAGGACTATTTGTGGGCTTCTAAGCTCCCAAGCCTTTCTGTGTTGGAGGGAAGCCTTCTAGCTTAATTTTGTTTCTTAGAACTAGCCACTTTTTTAGTTTCAGCACTCAAGTCCGTTTCTTTGAGCTCAGCACTTGTTCAGAACTTATTGTAAGCACTAAATAAGCTACAAATTACTTCAGCACTCAACTTTTCTCACTGTCTAGAGGAAAACTGTTTCTAGTACTTAACAAATGAGCACCTATCCAGGTATGTCTGAGAGACAGCTACTGGTGTTTTCTCCTGTCTACCTGATGAATCTGGGCATCTTGGGGCAATGCAGCAATTGCCTCATGTACACAGACAACCCTCTCCTCCTACCACCCAACACTACAACCTGTGAGAGATGCACTTATATAGCCAAACTGGAAGCAAAGCTCTCTTCACCTAAGACTGGACTAGACAGTCAAGAGGAGAAGGTAAACACTTGCATCACACCACACTCAGCACATAGTCCCTCAAAACCTACACCACCAAAACACACAAACATAAAACACACACCTACATTCACGGAGGCTCTCAGTAAAAACCTGCCCAAGCAACAGGGGCCTCCAAAGCAGAAACACAAGTAACCTCCACCCCCCAACACAACCCAAATGACACATAGCCCACAAACTCAGTGTGCCACACAACCACAGCCCATAAGGCATAACAATGTGCCCAACACTCTAGTCATAGGTGACGCTATAGTCAAGCACACTGATGTTCCACTCATCAGGTTAAACAAGGAGAAAGTTACTGTCAGCTGCCTGTCGGGTGCCAGGATCCACCACATAACGCATGCACTCAGGTCACTCCACAACAAGTACAAATATGACTCTGTTATTGTCCATGTTTGTGTGAATGACCTGAGATGTACCTCCCTGGACTACATAAAAAGGGACATGAAGGAGCTGTCCGATCTTGTAGCCCAGACAGGTATGACCCCAGCCCTGAGTAGCATCCTGCCATCACCAAGAATGATACCACAGTACAAGGACAAAATGATTTATTTCAACAATTGGCTAAGCTTCTGGTGTCATTCTAAGGGGATCCAGTATCTGTCTGCCTGGGATAACATGATCGACAAACCATGATGCTTTGCCAGAGATGGCCTGCACCTGTCGCCCCTGGGATTCCGGATACTGGCTAAGGCTTTAGCCACCCCTAAAGTGCCTCTTTTAGGCAAGGTTCAAATGACAAATTCACCACTGTAACAGGTACACGCAAGAAGAATCTGAGGGTATTGCTACTCAATGCTAGAAGTCTAAACTTCAAAATGCACTAACTCGAGGCACTCCTTAAAATGGAGAACATCGACATCTGTGCAGTGACAGAGACCTCGTTCAAGGCTCCACAGAGTACCCCTGCATTACCAGGCTATAATTCATACCACACCTTTCAGCCACCTAAACTGGACCGAAACACTAAAGACGGAGGCATGTCCATATTCATTAAGGATATCTACACCTCCAGGCTAGTTGCTCAGCATAATGCATCCAAGATTATCCAAGTGCAACTAACTCTGGGCAAGACCACAATCCAAATTGTAGCTTGCTACAGATCCCCCACCATGCCCCAGGATTCCCAATCCTCATTTCTTGATACACTGGAAAATATTAGGGTACAACCTAACACCCTAATAATGGGCGATTTCAACTACCCCACCATTAACTGGGAAAACTACTCATGTACCAACTCTTGTGTTCAACGTTTTCTGGAATTCATAAATTCCAATGCCTTGGATCAACTTATCCACACCCCCACCAGGGGCAGCAATATCCTAGACCTGGTTATTACCAACATGAGCAACCGGTGCTCCACACCAGAGGTCAATTCCTAGTTGGTCAGATCCGACCACAAGCTAATCACCCTAGACATCCACATCCCTCCCCCACCCCCCATTAGGGAAACCACAGTAAAAAAATTTCTCCAAAGCCAACTTCAACCTTCTTAAGACAGAAGTGGCAAACTTCACGACACCCATGCTGACGGACAATGGAGGTATGACTGCTGAATCCTACACAAATGCACTTTTATAAGCACTTACACGAGTGCATGGATCGTGCAATCCCTAACAGAACCAAGATGCTATCCTCCAAAAAAAGGAAGCCAATCTGATGATCCCCTGGCAGACGCACTCTACAACAGAAGAAAGAAACTGTTGCAAAAAAGAGTAAAATCCCATGATTGGAGAAACTCCTTGCTCAGCCTCAGTAAGAAGCTGAGACTCCTCATAAAATCCTCCAAAGCTAGTTACGAAAACAAAATCACCACTGACTCTAAAGACAACCACAAAGCATTCTATAGCTATGCCAAGAATCTCAATGGTAAAACTCAGATCTGCTCTGAGTTACAGCACAATGGCACTAAATATACAGAACCAACTGATATTGCCAACATCCTGGCAGATAGGTTCAGTGCTAACTTTACCCCCCTGTCATCCCCTAAAGGACCCATCTCTATACCAGAAGAATTCAAAGTTCCTGTAATCATGGCTGCACAGGTAAAAAACACACTATCCAAATTCAAGAACACAGCATCCATGGGACCTGACAACATCCCAGGCTGTGTTCTACATGAACTACAGAACAAACTGGTACCCCACCTAAGTACCATGTTCAGTCATAGCCTCACCTCAGGCTATGTGCCCACTGAATGGCACACAGCAATGGTTATCCCACTCCACAAAGAGGGAGCCACCACAGACCCTGGAAACTACCACCCCATTAGCCTGACAAGCCTGGTCTGCAAGGCTATGGAACGTATCATCATGGAACTAATAAACAATGACATTGGTAATCTCCATACACAGGACCCCACCCAGTTCGGGTTTGTAAAAGGCAGAGCATGTCTCCTAAACCTGAAAGACTTCTTTGAAGCAGTCACCAAAGCCGTAGATGAGGGTAAGGTGGTTCACACAGCCTATCTAAATCTCGCTAAGGCTTTCAACACCATCCCCCACTCTGGAATTATAGATAAACTCACTAAAGTAGGTATAAATCCCTATGTCACAAGATGGGTTGCCAACTGGCTCACTGACAGAAGCCACACTGTGAAAGTAGCAGACTCCAAATCCAACTTCAGACCAGTGACAAGTGGAGTACCACAGAGTTCAGTCCTGGGTCCTCTCCTGTTTGGTATCTACTTCTCTGAAGTACAGGCCAACACAGAAGGTCTTTGGCTAACAGATGACTGCAAACTAGGAGCCATAATCAAAACTCCAAAAGATGTGGACCATCCTAAAAAAGGGCCTCGCTGAGACAGATGCCTGGTGTCAAAGCCATGGCCTCAAGCTCAATGCCAAAAAGTGCATTGTCATCCCTTTTGGTAAAAACTCTGTAACCACATAGGTGGTAGCCTACTTAACACCGAAAGTGTGATAAGAGACCTTGGGACACAGGTGGACAGTAGTCTCTCCTTTGATAATCACATTGCCACAGTAGTCAGGAAATATTTCTACATGGCACACCTCATCACAAAAGGTTTCTCATCCAGGAAAAAAGAGGTCATTGTTCCCCTCTACTCGTCACTCATTAGACCCATTATAGAGTACAATGCTCCTTTTGGTATGTACCTCACAAGACATCTACAACTGGAAAGGTTGCAGAAATACCTCACAAAGAGGATTACTGGACTCAAACAGATGCCCTACGCAGACAGTCTCAAAAAACTGCAGCTTTACTCCATCGCATATCGCCTACTCAGAGGCGATCTCTGCCTAACCCACAAAGCTATGTCAAACCCAGAGCTTTTAGACATGCTCCACTTAAAGAAATCCCAATCCCTATGAACTACACGCTCTAGGGACCTAAACCTTGCCACCACAATAAACAGAACATGCTGGAGGGATAGATTCCTGTCCCAGAGACTTCCCATACTCTGGAACAAGCTACCTATCTATATCAAGCAAAGCTCCTCATTAGTACTCTTCAAGAAAAATCTTGATGACTGGATGGGAGATAGGAAATTCACCCCAGGGATCACTTCTGTGGCTCTGCTAGACAGTGGCACAGGAAAATAATTTTCTTGGGTGGCGAAAGCCAGGGTACCTTTTGGCTAGGCTTATATAGGCCCTAGGGAAAATAGCCTAGTACCTACCTATGATATAGTTTTGGATACTGGTGCCAGTTCCTAGAGAGGGGGAGAGGGCAGTGAAGCTGTTTATACCATCCCTCAAGAGGCTGTAATCAGCTTTGGAGAAGTTTTGTTTAACCCTAGCTAGAGGGAGGTCTGGAGAGATAGTGACTTTGAAAGTGACCACTTCATGGTTGGATCTTACCAGGGAAGATGATATTGCAGGGAAGCTGCAGTGGTTTCTCAGGCTGGTTAATACCAAGTCCAAAATATTTTCATATCTTGGACTTGGTAGTAACCAACATGAGTACACAACTGGAAGTTTGCCTAACTTGTCTTCGAAATGATCAGCATAGTCAGAAAAAATAGTTTGTGCGAAATTTTCGTTGTTACACGTGCTTACATGGTGGACTTCTATATTAAATGAAACCAGTCCCATTTACTACACGAGGGTGCATTAAGTGTTCTGATAATGGCTACTATGGACTGCATCATCACTGACCCCCTTTTTCCCTATTTTCTGCATGGGGTCAGGGTGTCATGTCCAATGCCGCCATTTCTCAGTTCAATTCCACTCACCTACCTTCTGTGACAGTCTTCTGTACCTTCTGCTTTCTTGGACTTCAATCACCTTACTGCTCTTCTTGCGTCTTTCTAGGGTCAGCTCCTCTACACTTCTTTCACTGTAGGCTGTGTCTGGGACAGTACTGTTTGTGGGGTTTACTTCATTCATAAGTGTCTGGAAGTACTTCTATCTGCCTGTGATTTTCTGTGATTTCCTATGGTCAGGTGAGCAGATTGTTACTGGTATCATGTGTGTGTCTGACCATCTATTATGGACTAAACTACATTACAAAATATCCTTACTGATGTGCTCTTATAGCCTAAGAGCAACTGAAACAGAGGAAAATCAGAGAGTCTTGTGTGGTGCTGCTTTAAAGCCTTCTTGGATCAGGTGGTTCTGTTCTTCCAGAGTGCATGAAGACATTATAAAGATTGTAAGTTTGATCCTCAGAATATCGAGTGAAAGTGCAATTGTAAGAAAGCACATAACGACTTCAAGGTGACAGTTTCTTAGCTATTCCTCTTATTAAGAATTACAGCAATCTCAAAACTGTACACAAGTAGCAGGGGTAAGGGCATTTATCCCCCTTGGAAAAAAATGTTTTAGATGTGTAACAATAGCACTTACAAAGCACTGTATTTTGTTTAAATAGAAGTTTACTTTTTGAAGCATCGGGTCTCGTAGGATTGGCTTTTGATAAACATTTTGACTGATGAGCCTTCTGTTACATATACTGGCGGATCTGTAGTTTGCAATCACAAGGCAGATTACGAGCTAACCAGCTCATTTTATACCTTACTGTAATAAATGTGGGCGCACTGTAACTTTACTCAATGTCTCCTGTCTGACTAGTACTGGGAGTGGAACAACAGACCAATACTAAACTCAAGAGGGACACCTTGGTCAGACTATCAGTTTTGTTTAACCAAGATAATTCATATAAAATAATTTCTGGCTTTGTGGCTAACTAAAATTGAAGCAATTTATACATTTTTCTGTCCACCACAAAGACAGTCAATCAGTCCTGAAACATTACAGTATTTCTGAGCCATTCCCGAGTTGCAAACTGATCTTACCTTGGGGGGGGGGGGGTTCTGAAGATAAAGTGCCACTATTCTATTTTCCATTTTTAAATGAGATTTGAGTCAATGTTGATATCATCAATCAGAGCACTGCCATACCTGGCAGGTAAACAGCATGGCATGATAAATTGTTCTGCACAGCTCATCAACTTGCAGAACAGAAGAGAGGAGGGGGGTGATGGGGTCTTCCCTGTTTGCTAATACATCTCTGAATCTCCATGCTTCCTAGGCACAGCCTACTTTTAAAATGCATTTACTATAGCTTCTTGATGTACTTTTTTCACCTCAAACTTCTTACATTGGGAAATTAAGGAAACGTTTTCTCTTGCAGGTAAATTTTAAGGCATTTACTGATGCTGTCTGACTTTGGCTGAAAAGGTGCTAACATGGGACCTTACTGCTCAGACAGACCCCTTCAAAGTAATTTGTTATTGGAGAAAAAAAAAACTACAAAAGTTAAAAGTGAAGTAGTAAAGACAAGAGAAGTGGAAACATATGTGGTGTAATTAGACCAGATGATTTAAAGGTAAACAAGCAATGTGACAATGCAGCAAAGACAGCAGAATATGGTGATATATATTAAGAGTCATCATTTCTAGACAGAGTGTACTCTGTCCTTACAGACAAATTAAGTATCATGGTAGAGTGTTGTACGCAGTTCTGGAAACCTGGTCTTCCCACAGATATAGTCATGTTAACAGTAATTGAGTGGATGATAAAATTAAAATAATATGCCTGCTTGCTAGAAAGGATAAAATCAGCAAACTGACAGAACACATTCTTAAGGTAAGAGGTATACAGCCTAGAACAGGTAACCGTTTCAGATCAGCAATGATGTATAACTGATAACTGTTTTCATAAACAAGTGTATGCATTCAGGAAGACATTGGAAAGACACAAGGTCATTTTAATGAGAAATGGTGGTGGTGGTGGTGGGGCAGTGGGCAGCTTGCCCACTGCACAGGAAAACTGGTAGACTGAAGACCGAGCAGGCTAAAAAAGGTCTCGCCTTCACTAAAAATCTTAATTTCTTCTATACTTGTGTCCTACTGAGACAAATGGCTGTGTTTATATGCTGTTCAAGAATATGAATTTTACAAGTGGAAAAGTTGTTGCAAAGTTACGAGACAACACCTAGCAGATATTCTACTGCACGGTGCTGCAAAGCTACAAGATAACACCTATAAGACATACTACTGTGCATTCAGTTTTGTCTTTTACATTCTGACTGACAGCCTCCTCTGCCCTGATCATGTAGAGTAAATATTATAACATACATACTCTAAAATAATCGATAGAAATGCCCAGTCTGGTGTGGAAGCAAATAAGATTTGTAATGATTTTACTGCTCTAGCTGTTGGGCAATGTCTGGACTGGATTCTAGAGTTTTAAGATTCTTAAGTTACACTTGGGACTGAACTATTAATAAAACAGTGGTCCAACTATGATTAAACTGTCAGTCTGTTGGATCTTCTTAATAGAGCAAAATTAGAAGCCAAACATTCTGAAAATGGCCTAGAGCTGGAGACTAGCTCAAAACACAGAAATGAGTAATGGTAATTTGGCACTCAAGATGTAGGAATAGTACAGTTGTGTAAAATCTTACCATGAAAGTAAATAATGTTCTCTAATATTGCAGTATTCTTCATGCAAGGGATCTCCAGCCAAGGACAGTGCAACATCCTGCAAGTATACCAAAGCCTTTAGCTCTTATAGGTGCCGTATGTCACACATATGCTCCCTGCACACAATACAGGACATAAAGGTAACGTACGGACGAAGAACTGAAAAAGCCCCAGGAGGAACAGAACACCCTCTGGGACAAAATAAGAACATTTGCATTCAGATGGAAAAATAAAGAATACAGAAGGGCCCCTTGGCCAGGAGGACAACCAAAAGAAGAATCAGGACATGAGGGAAGAAGGGAGGGACCAAATACTGCAACAGTGAAGAGAAGGACATCTACTGATAAGATCTTACACAACTGTAAGAAGTCCTTCCATACGACTGTGAAAGTAGGTGAAGGAGCCCTGCACAGACCTATGAAGGGCAGCCTTGGCAAAACCTGTCCTGGCTTTGGAAATAACATCCAACTTGTAATGTTTAGTGAAAGTAAGAACATAGCACCAAGTAGCAGCTACAAGGACAGAATTGGTATCCAGAGCCTTGGACAAAGCACCAGAGGCAGCAACTACCCTAGTACAATGTGCGTTTAAAGATGAAGAAAGAAATTTGCCATGAAAACAACAAAAGGAATTGGCCTTAAAATCCAGGAGGATATGGTTTGCTTAGAAACAGGCAAACCCAAAGTCCTGGGATGAAAAGAAACAACGCTGCTCAGATTTGTGAAAAAAATTTTGTTTTATCTAAATAATATTTGAGCTGTCTATGCAAATGAAATGTGTTATGATTCTCCTTGCTGGCAGATTACAGAGAAGGAAAAAAAGGAAGGCAGATGAACAGACTGATTAAGGGACAAATTAACCACTGTGGGCATAAAAGAAAGATTATTACAAAGAGACATCCTATCTCCATGAAAAACTAAAGAAAAGAAGGAACAGCCATGAGAGCCTGAAGTTGATACACTCTTGGCTGAATTAAGAGCAAAGGTCTTCCAATTACAATGTTGTAAGGAAGCTGAAGGAGAAGGCTGAAAAGCACCCTGGGTAAATTTTTCAAGTACAAAACTGAGGTCCCAAGAAAGCAGAAAAGGCTTCCTGGGAGGCCTGATATGAAGGACACCATTTTAAGGAATTGACTGACGTCAAACCTAGAGGACAGAGGAGGACTGAAGGTCAGACCAGCAGAAACTGTTGACAGGTGAGCTTTCACTGAAAAACATGCCAACCCAGCATGGAGCAGATTACACAAAGAGAACTAAAGAAACATCTATATAGTGAGAGGGGCACCAGACAGAAAATCTTTTCCACTTGGACATGTATGATTTCCTGGTAGTTGGTTCCCTTGTCTCCTGCGGAACCCAAAGCATGTCCTCAGAAAAGAGGTGCCAAAAAGGGATCAAAACCCTGTCATCCACACTGTCATTTGAAGAGTAGACAAGTGAGGATGGATAAGAGACTGTGTGAGAAGATCCACCCAGTGATGTAACTGGTGGTGATTGCCCCTGGCCAAGTGACAAAGAAGAGGAAACATTCTCTCTGGGCCAAAAGGAAGTCACCAGCAAAATTTTGGGAGAGTCTTGCCTGATCTTGTGCAGGACTTGAGGTAACAGAGGAAGTGGGGGGGGGGTGCAAAAACATCCCCTTCCAAGGAAAAGACAGGTCACTTACTTTCCAAGCCAGAGGACTTGGGAATCTAGAACAGAATAGAGGAAGTTGTCTGTTCAGAGGGGTGACAATAAGATCTACCTGAGGAATACACCAATGATAGACAATGTCCAGGAACACATCTAGTGAAGCATCCATTCATGAGCTTGTGTGCTGGACCTGCTCAAGGAGTCTACCTCTAGATTGTTCTCTGAGGGTATGTAAACTGCCTAAAGAGTCACTTGACACTGGACAGCTAGATCCCAGACCTGTAGAGATAGTCTGCAAACATAACAGGACATTGTGACCCCTGCTTGTTGACTTAACAAATCACTGCAGTATTATCTGTGAAAACTATAACAGGCCTGTAATGAAATAGGGAATGAAAGGCTTGCAGAACCAGATGCAGAGCTTTCGTCTCCATTATGTTGATGCAGTCTGATCTCTGACGAAGGGGCCAAAGATCCAGAACCTTTGGGGAGGGGCACAGGAGACAACTCACCCACTCTCTGGGGCATATGTAAAGAGCTCCTGAGTTGAAAATGGAGCTTGAAAAGGAAGTCCTGGGTTGACAGAAAGTTGAAGAATCCACCACTGAAGCTCAAGCTTTAGACAGGGAAGGAAAGGCAAAGGGAACTCCAGGGGGTGGCAGTGCTGGAGCCACACAGATTTAAGGTACCAGTGAAATTTCCTCATATGCAGCCTGGCAAGATGGAGCATAGGAATGGTAGAAGTCAAACTCCAAGACCCTAAAAATTTCCCTGGCCATGAGAGATGCCAGAAAAAGGGATTGGAAAAAGGTTATTAGGAGAGAAGAGCCATGATGGCAGGCAGAGATGCCAACATGGGAATAGTCTGAAGCCTGCAGCAGAGGAAAATATGATCCTGGGAAGGTATCCTAACTGACTTCTGGAGTTTATGGTGAACCCCAGACTGTGTAAATTGGCAAACACTAAACATGAGATCCTGAAGCAGAGCATCAGGCGAAGAAACTTTAATAAGCAGATCATCTAAAAAAAATCCGAATACCTCAAATCCTGCAAAAAACAATGACAGGAGTGAAGAATTTGGTGAATACCCCACAGGGAAGAAGAAAGGAAAAAGGGCAAAGCCGAAAACTGAAGATGCAAGCAAAAGACAGAAATGTAAAAAATTCCTGAAAAAGAGCATAGATGGGGATGTGAAGATATGCATCCTTGAGATACAAAGATGCCAGAAAAGCCTGCAGAAGAAAATTTCTGAAGGGATAACATCTGACAGGAAAGAATCCTCAGAAAGGTGTTCAGCAGGGAATGATCTGGAATGGGTCTCCATGTACTTTCCTTTTGTGGGACCAAGAGCCTTCTGGAATAAAATCCCTTCCTAACCTGGGTTGGAGGCATGGCTTGAATGGTGTCCTGAGCAAAGACAGAGTTAAGAACTCTGGGAAATAACAGAGCTGCTCCCAAGAAGTTTGAGGGATGCTTGAAAATGGAGGAAGGGACTTCCAAACCATGAAATATCCCTGACATATAATGGAAAGAACCCAAGAGTCTGAAGTGATTCGTAGCCAATTTAGACAAGGCAGAGAAAGACTGAAGGACAAGGGAACCTGGCCAAGGGAAGAAGGAAGCAAACCATCAAACAGAACCAGGCTTATCCTGGAAAGAAGACTTCTGGGAGGCAGGAGTCTGAGTAGATTTAGCAGTAAGCACACACTTAGAACCCTTCTTACCTTTGGGAGAAAGGTGAGATTGCCTACCATCAAAAGTAGACTTGGATGGATAGTTCCTCTGAAATTTAGGAATGGGAGAAACATAAATTTGTTTCAGCTCCTGCAAGGCTTTGCCCCTGTCCTGAAGGGACTTGAAAAGGTCACTAGCAGTGGATCCAAACATACTTTTGTTATCCAAAGAAGCATCTAAACATTTGGCCTTAATGTCATCAGGGAAAGCCTGAAGATGAACCATTATTAACACCTCAAAGTACAGTTGTGTACACTTACCATAAATGTAGATATCCGAGTGTATTCACTGTTGCAGTCATCACCTGTGGGTTTATCCCTGCTGTGGTAGCCCTCGGTTAGCCCAAATACCAGAGTCAATGTTTTTCTGTGTCAGCTGCTGTTGTCTGTAGACTGACGTTAAGTCATCAGTGCTATAAAGCAGGGCAGCTGATGCCATTACATCAGTTTTTCTTGCCCTAACCAGTCAGGAGCCCCAGGAAATATGGCAAAGTGGTCCTGGTGGTTAACAACCACCCCAAGAAAATTATGTCTCCCTAATGAAAGAGGACATAAGGGAGGAGGAAACCAAGACTGCAACAGTGAATACACTGAAACATCTACATTTATGGTAAGTGTACACAACTGTACTATGTTCTTCATGTTCACTGTTGAAGTCATCACCTGTGGGAGGATTCCCAAAGCTGAAGAGAGGGATGGCAAGATTAGTTAGAGACCTAGGCATGGGTAAGAGCCCCTGCAGCGGGAAACCCCAGCCTTGGAGAAAAGAGGATGGTGGTAATGCTTTGTAAAGGTATGGCCTGAGGTCCAGATGGCAGCTTCCAAGATATCCCTGGTGGGAACTCCTCTGAGGAATGCTGTGGAAGTGGAGGCTGCCCTAGCGGAATGGGTATGAACAGACTTGGGGGGGGGGGGGTTTCCCATGAAATATGTAGCAGAAATGGATACAGTGTGATGTCCAATTGGAGATAATCTGCTTGGAAATGGGCTTGCCCTCTGCCCCTAGGGCAAAACTGACAAGAAGATGCTCCATTTTTCTGAAGAGTTTAGTATGGTTCAGGTAGTATCTGAGCTGTCTGTGCACATCTAGAGAGTGCAGAATTCTTTCCCCCTTGTTTTGATGGTTAGGGAAGAAGGTGGGCAGATGAATGGCCTGGTTGAGAGTCACATTAGATACCACCTTGGGCATAAAGAAGGGGTTAGTTCTAAGGGAAACCCTGTCTGCATGGAAAATGATGAAAGACTCAATGGCCATCAGCACCTGAAGTTCAGAAACCCTTCTGGCTGAGGTGACAGCTAGCAAAAAAGCAGTCTTTCAGGAGAGGAATTTCAGTTCTGCTGAAGCAGCAGGTTCGAAGGGTGGTAAGTTTAGTTTTTCCAAAACATAATTAAGATCCCAGGCTGGCATGGGAGGTCTTTTGGGAGGTCTGATATTAGAAGCCCCTCTGAGGAATTGTTTAATCAAAGGATGAGAGAACAGGGCCTGGTCTATATTAAACTAAGCTGAAATGGCTGAGGCGTGGATTTTAACAGAAGAGAAGGATAGGCCACTACTGAGTAATTCTGCTAGATAGTCCAGGATAAGGGGGACAGAAGGTTGTGAGGAACTAGCCCTTCTGGACTGGCACCAGGAGCAGAATCTTTTCTATTTCCCTGCACAAAAGTTTCTGGTGCTGGGCCTTCTGGAATAATGTCTAGGACCTGCCTGCTTAGCGGAAGCTCCTCTCTTACCTTGAGAGTATCAGCCATGCTGATAGCTTGAGAGTCTGCAAATCTGGGTGCAGCATTTCCCCCCCTGCTAGAGTCAACAGGTTTGGGATCTGGGGCGGTTGCCTGGGAGGTTGTGATGTCAGGCTATGCAGCAAGGGGTACCAATGTTGTCTGGGCCAATCTGGAGCAACGAGGATGGCCTTGGGCCCCTCCTCCCTTATCTTGATGAGTACCTTGGGAATAAGGGCCGGGGAGTGGATGCATACACGAAGAGGGAGTTCCATGGGAAGGTCAAGACATCCAGCTTCCATGTCAGGTGGTGATACTCCCCAGTGCAGAATTTCTTTAGCTAATGGTTGAGGTGCGAAGCAGAGAGATCCACCTCTGGATTTCCCCACACGAGTGACCTGCACAAAGATCTTTTTGTGGAGCTGCCATTTGTGGGGTCCATTAAGTGTCTGCTTAAGTGGTCTACCAGGGTGTTGTTGATTCCTGGTAGGTATTGGGCTATTAGGTGTAATTCCATGGAGGAGGGATTCAGCCAGAGGTTCATGGCTAGCCTGCAAAGAGGATAAGATTGTGTCCCTCCCTGTTTGTTGATGTACCACATTATTGCGGTGCTGTCTGTATTGATAAGAACTCCTGGCCTGAGATGAGGTTGGAAAGATGTCAGAGCCTTTTGCACTGTAATCATTTCCTTCTGGCTGATATGCAAGGGAAGGTATTGGGCATCCCAAAGACCTTGGGTGTATCTGCCTGCTAAGTGGGTGCCCCAAGCGATGTCTCAGGCATCGGTGGTGATGGTCTGCCCGGTGGGGTGATGGATGAAAGGGAGACCCTGGTTCTTGGCACAGAACCTGCCCACCAGAGAAACTCGGCTCTTATACAGGGGATCAGAGGGAGAGAGGTCTCTAGAGGCTGTGAGTGTTGATACCAAAGGTTCCTTAAATACCACTGAAGTTTCCTCATGTGAAGAGGATTTAGCAAGAAGCCATGTACCCCAAGGCTTGCAGGAACTTCCTCACTGTGAGGTGACTTTTGGATGCCAGCTGGGTAAAACAGAGAGGCAGGAAGCTCTGCTTTTCTGGGGATAGGAAGGCCATTTGGGAATGCTGTGTCCAGCAGTGCTCTCAGGAAAATGATCTGCCTGGAGGGAGTTTGCTTTGATTTCTTCTCGTTGATGGTGAACCTTAAGTTAGGAGGGTTTTGACAAAGTTTAGGTCCTGGAGCAGCTTTTCTTTGCTCTCTGCCTGAATGAGGCAGTCATCCAGATACGGGTAAATCTGTACATTTTTCTGTCTGCAAAATGTTATGGCCGGGGCCAAACATTTGGTAAAAACCCTGGGATCAGTAGATAAGCCAAAGGGAAGAGCAGAGAACTGAAAGTGCTGTAAGCCTGCTTTGAAAAGTACAGTTTTGTACCTACCATAAATGTAGATGTTCGAGTGTTCACCCTGCTGCAGTCATCACACTTGGGTTATCCTGCTGTCAGGCGGTCCCGCAGTCGGCCTGAATTCCACAGTCTTGGTCCGGCGTCAGTTGCTGTCGCTTCTTCACCGACGTCAGTGCACCAGGAGTATATAAGAGGCATCCAACGGCATTTTCTTCAGTTTTTCTTGCCCCAGATGTCAGGTGCCCACAATAGGTAGGCAAAAAAAAAAAAAAAATATATATATATATATATATATATATATATATATATATATATATATATAGATAGCTAGATAAAAATAAAACAATACCTTTAGGGACAAGCAAATACACCACAGAGGTTGTATAGGATAGAGTGGTATAGATAAGTTCAGCTAATTCAGAGGGGGATGGAGGGAGGGTAACCTGGACTGCAGCAGGGTGAACACTCGAACATCTACATTTATGGTGGGTACAAAACTGTACTATGTTCATCGTGTTACCCTGCTGCAGTCATCACACTTGGGTTGAATCCCAAAGCCAAGGATGGGAGGTGGAGTTAAGCAGGGTTAGAAGAAGCTAGTAGGCCCTGCAAAACTGCAGTGGCAAAACCAGCTCTAGTCTTAGAATATAGAGGTAAGTGATAGTGTTTGGTGAAGGTGTGCACTGAACTCCAAGTTGCAGCTTCCAGAATATCCTTGGTTGGTATACCCCTGAGAAAGGCTGCTGATGCAGCTGTAGCCCTGGTGGAGTGGCACCTAATGTTAGCAGGTACCAGTTTCCCATGATGCATGTAGCAGAAACGTATGCAATGCCCTATCCAGTTAGAAATAGTCTGTTTTGAGATAGCTTTTCCTTGTGATCCTGTAGCATAGGCTACAAAGAGCTGGTCAGTTTTTCTGAAAGCCTTAGTTTTATCCAAGTAGTAACGTAGTTGCCTGTGAATGTCCAAAGAGTGCAGGAGTCTTTTTCCTTTGTTCTGGGGATTTGGGAAAAAGGTGGGCAAATGAATGGTTTGGTTTAGGGCCACACTAGATACCACCTTTGGCATAAAGGAAGGGTTAGTTCGTAGAGAGACTCTGTCTTGATGAAAAATGAGGAAAGGCTCCACTGCCATTAGTGCCTGTAGCTCTGAGACTCTTCTAGCTGAGGTTATTGCTAGTAGCAGGGCAGTTTTCCATGAAAGAAATTTTAAATCAGCTGAAAAAGCCGGTTCAAAGGGCGGCAGTGTAAGCTTTTCCAGAACAAAGTTGAGATCCCAAGTAGGTGTTAGTGCTCTCCTTGGCGGTCTTATGTTCTTAGCCCCTCTGAGGTACTGTCTTAGGAGTGGATGTGAGAATAAAGGAGGATCCGTGTTGTAATGAGCTGAAATTGCTGAGGCGTGGATCTTAATAGATGAAAAGGAAAGTCCTTTGTGCAACATCTCAGTTAAATATTGTAGAATCTGGGGAATGTTTGGATCAAGGGGATTTTGGCCTTTAGCCTGGTTCCAGGCGCAAACCATTTGTCTGAATAGGTTTTCCTGGTGCTGGGCCTCCTGACCTCCAGAATGACATCAATAACAGTTTTGGATAGAGGTGTTGGCTGGTTGTTTAGGTAATTTGCCATGCAGCCAGGTTTAAAGTCTTGAGCTGGCTGTGTAGAATCTGATTGTCTCGCTGGGTGAGCAGGTGAGGAATTTGTGATAAAATCCATGGTGGGCCGTGGGCCATGTTCCTTAGAATTGGATACCAATGCTGGCATGGCCAGTCTGGTGCAATGAGCATCCTTTGTGGCCTGTCTAATCTGACTTTCAGCAGTACCTTTGCTAGAAGAGGAAGTGGAGGAAAGGCATACACTGTTAATGTTTTCCAACTGAATGAGAGGGCGTCCAGTTTCCAAGCTTGTGGATGGAATGTCCTTGTGCAAAATTTTTGAAGTTGGTAGTTTTGGGGGCTTGCAAACAGATATATGTCTGGGCATCCCCATTTTTGAGCTATCATTGCAAACACTTGTGGATCTAGTTTCCACTCTTGTGGATCCATGATGTTTCTGCTTAGGTCGTCTGCCAATGTGTTTTTCTTTCCTGGCAGGAATTGTGCTTGTAATTGAACCTGGTAAGACAGTGCAGTGTTCCATAAGGTTATTGCTTGCCCGCATAGAGGGTAGGAATGTGTGCCCCCTTGCTTGTTTATGTACCATATTACTGTGGTATTGTCCATCTTTATTATAAGTTGTCCTGGGTGTAAGAGGTCCTTGAAAGCTGTTAGGGCATTCTGTACTGCTAGCATTTCTTTTTGATTGATATGCAGATGCCTCTGATCTGTAGTCCATTTGCCCTGAATACACTGTCCTGCCATGTGTGCTCCCCAGGCATAGTCCGATGCATCTGTTTTCATAGTTTGCCTGGCTGTGGCTAAGGTGAAAGGCTGACCCTTGTTGAGGTGACATGCCTGTGCCCACCAAAGAAACTCCTGTTGAAGGCAGGGAATGAGTGGTATCATTGTTTCCAGGCTGTGCTGAGTCCATACGCTTTTCAGGTACCTTTGTAATTTCCTCATATGCAGTTTTGCAAATGGTATTCATAGTATGCAAGATGCCATGAATCCCAAGGCCTGCAGAATTTTTCTTGCAGGGAGTTGGGTCTTTGTTGCCATTATTTTGTAATATTGAGTCAGCTGTCGTTGCTTGTCTGGCATGAGATAAGCCATCTGGGCCATTGTATTCAAGCTGGCACCCAGGAAGAATATGTTTTGTGAGGGCACTAGTTCTGATTTCTTTTCGTTTACTGTGTACCCTAGGCAACTTAGAAGGTGTTTGACAAATGCCAGATGCTTTAAAAGAATGTCCTTGCTTTCTGCTTGAATAAGGCAATCGTCCAGGTATGGGTATATTTGAATTCCTCTTTGTCTGCAGTATGCAATTACTGGTGCCAGGCATTTTGTGAAGACCCTGGGTGCAGTAGGTAAGCCAAAGGGCAGTGCAGAGAATTGATAATGCATTGAACCTGCTATGAAGTGGAGGTATCTTCTGCAATTTTGTCTGATAGGGACATGCAGGTATGCTTCCTTGAGGTCCAACGTTACTAGCCAAGCATTCTTGCCCAGCATGGGAAGAAGCTGCTGTAGTGTTAGCATCTTGAATTTTGGTACTTGCAAATAGGTGTTCAGAATTGAAAGATCCAGAATGGGTCTCCATGCTTTGTCCTTTCTTGGGACTAGAAAGAGTCTTGAGTAAAATCCTTGTCCTTGCTCCTGTGTAGGTACCTGTTGAATGGCTCTCATGTCCATGAGAGCTGTAATTTGTTTTCGTGCCTCTGCCCATTGATTTTGTGACAGGTTTGGCATTCCTTTTATCCTTGGTAAGGTATGAAAGTGGAATCTGTATCCTTGAGAGACAATGTATGGACCCATTTGTTTTTTGTGATGATGTGCCAGTTGTCTGCAAAAAATGCTAATTTTCCTCCCAAGGGAGCTGCCAGTTTGAGGATTGAGTCATTGTGTTTGTCTTCTGTTAGCTTGGGGCCTGTCTTCTCCTCCTTTCTGGGTAGCAGTAGCCCATTGGTGAGGTTTGTAAGGGCTTTGAGACTGACCTCTGCCTCTTGGACGTCTGTATTTGCTCCTCTGTGATCTGTCAGAAGCTGGAAAGGACCAGTTTTTTGGTTGGCCAATTTCTGCTGAAACGAGGGGGTTGTACCTACAAAAAATCCTTGACCATCTGCATAGACTTTACCTTATCCTCCATTTTCTTTAAAACCTCTTCTGCTTTGACACCAAATAATACATCCTGCTGTAAAGGTGTATCCAATAATTTTGCTTTAACATGATCAGGAAGGGTTTGTTCTTTTAACCAAGCATGTCTACGTATGACAGATCCAGTAACAGCTGCTCTACAGGAAGCTTCCAACGAATCAAATCCGCATTGTAAAGTATGTCTGCCCACCTGTTCAGCTGCACGCAACAGATCCTGCATTCCCTTGAATTCAGACTGTTCAGTATGTGTGCTCATTTTTTGTTTTAATTGAGACATTAGGAATTGCTGATATTACAGCATGTGAAACTGACAATTTAATGCTCTCATAGCCAGAGTTGCTGAGGTGAATATTTTCTTGCCCCATCTATCTAGGGCTCTGGAATCCCTTTCAGAAGGTACAGGATTTTTAGGCATAGAAGCTTTGGCTCCCTTAGGACCCTGGGAAATTGTTTCTGGGTCAGCCACAGGGCTTTTATAAAGGAATTTGTGAGAGTCAGGTACTCTGTAGTATCTGTCTTGTTTGGCTGGAGCAGGGGGTAGAGAGTCTGGATTTAAACTAGACTCCAAGTAAACATCATCCACAATATCTAAAACTGGAGGGATAGCAAGAGGTCTGTGCTGGGGTAGTAAAAGGAACTCTCTGAGCCTTTTCTTAGAATCAGAGTAGTCCTGGCCTTCCCAGTGGAAATGTTCCCTCACGGTATGTAAAATTTCCCCAAAGGAGTAGTCTTCAGGGGGAGATGCTGAAGGAAGAGTCTTCAGCATCAGAGTCTTCATAAGGTGGAAAAGTGTAATCCTGTTCCTCAGAAGAATCTGAGGAAATTGAAACCTGGTCAGAGGAAGCATAATCCTCCTCTTGTCTTGGTCTTTTATCAGGAGGGGAATGGGAACCCCTGATTAGGGTAATCAAATCTTCAGCCATCTTAAGCATCTGTTTCTTAGGCATGGGGCCTTGAACTGTAGACTAATGTACAGTCTTCTTAGGTTTTAAAGGTGTTTTAAGCTTAGCATAAGATTTAATGGTGAGTGAAGTCGGTCTGAAGACACCTTCTGCAACCGAAGGTGTTTCCACTGTAGTGTGGTCTACTTCTGCTCCACTGTCGGAAGATGGCTGCGTCGGCCTAGTAGACTCCGCTTGAGAATCCACAGCTGTATGGGCTTCCAGTTCTGCAGTCGTCAGGGGCTGCGTAGGTGCCTCACTGAAAACCGGAGACAGGCCCAGCAGAGGCCTCGGAGTCTGGCTTGCTCCTAGGCTGCCTGTCCTTATCCTTGCATTTTTTATGTATGCCGGTCATCGGCTGCTCCAACGGCATGATATAATTAAATTTCCTACCAAAGAAATGACGTGCGAAGTCAAAATGGCATTTGATAGCTCGTTTGTTAAACCTAGCACAAAACATACAACCTGTGACGTCATGGTCTGGGCCTAGGCAAGGAATACAATAGGAATGGAAATCCTTATGAGGTATTTGCTTCCCACAAGAAATGCAATTGTTAACTTTTTCTGACATCGAACTGATGCAAGAAAAGGTTCCCCAATGGGGTACTTAGCTTTATTGAAAACTTCGGACTGAAATTCGAATTGAAAATCTCAGGTGTCGGCCGACCAGCACTTGCGGACTGCTTCTGCTTCGGGCACTGCGTGGCAAGAAAGACTGAAGAAAATGGCGTTGGATGCCTCTTATATACCCCTGGTGCACTGATGTCAGGGAAGAAGCGACAGCAACAGACGCCGGACCAAGACTTTGGAATTCAGGCCGACTGCGGGACTGCCTGATGGCAGGATAACCCAAGTGTAATGACTGCAGCAGGGTAACACGATGAACATCGCAGGAATTTCCTGCAGGACTCCCTTATTGGGATATGGAGGTATGCACCTTTTAGGTCTAGGGTCACTAACCAGGCATTTTTTGTCAGCATAGGCAGCAGCTGCTGCAGGGTTAGCATTTTGAATTTGGGGACCACCAAGGATGTGTTTAGAACAGACAGATCCAGGATGGGGCACCAATTGCCCTCCTTTGTGGGAACAAGGAAAAGCCTGGAATAAAAGCCTTTGCCTGCTTGATCTGCGGGGACAGGTTCTACTGCCCTCTGGGCTATGAGAGTTTGGACTTGCTTTAATACCTCTGCCCACTGATTGGTAGGCTAGTCTGGGTTCCCTCTGGGAATTGGGAGTTCACTGAAAGTGAATTTTTATCCCTGAAAAATTATCTTTAAGACCCACTGGTCCTTGGTTACAGACAGCCAATTTTCTTTGCAGAGACAGCCTTCCTCCGAGCTTTTGGGTGAAAGGAGGGAAGGGGGGGTGGGAGTCACAGAATTTTTTCCACAGAGGGATGGCTTAGAACTCCCTCTCTTAGAGGCAGATGTGGTCCACTATTTGGTTCTCTGTTGTCCCTGCTGTAGGGACCTGGGTGGCTTGTCCCTTTGGGGCTTAGCTTGACCCTGTCTACTAGGAGCAGGAAAGGACCAGTGCTTAGAGGGAAAATTCCTGCTGAATCTAGGAGGTTGAGCCTGAAAAATCTTTTCCTGTTTGCAAAGATTTTGCTTTGTCTTCCATCTTTTTAAGCACCTCTTCTGCTTTTTCTTCAAACAAGCGGTCTTTATCAAAAGGTGAATCAATTAATTTAGACTTGACATGATCAGGTAGAGGTTGTTCCTTCAGCCATGCATGTCTCCTAATAACAGATCTTGTCACTGCTGCCCTGCTAGAGGCTTCTAGTGCATCATATCCACAGTGTAAAGAGTGCCCTGCCATTTGACAAGTAGAGTGCAATAAATCTGCTAACTCCTTAGAATTGGCACAGTCAGGAAAAGCAGAAATCTTTTGCTTTAATAGTTTCAAAGTGTGCTGTTGATATTTTAACATGTGGAACTGACAGCTGAGGGTTCTGATAGCTACAGCTGCAGAGGTGTAAACTTTTGGCATCCTTATCAGAAGGAGTAGGGTTCTTTGCACAACTATCCCTGGCTCCCTTGGGACCCTGTGTAATGACCTCCAGGTCTGCAGCAGGATTTCTGTACAGGTATTTGTGACTGTCTGTACTGTGTAATACTTATCTGGCTTACTAGGAGCAGGAGGTAGAGCATCAGAGGCTAAATTGGATTCATAGAAAACATCATCCACCACTTCTAAAATAAGGGGGATGGCAAGGGCTCTGTGCTGGGGAAGGTCTAGAAATTATCTTAGCCTTTTCTTAGACTGAGGGGAAATCCTGAGATTCCCATTGGAAATCTTCCCTGAGGGTGTGGAGGATTTCCCCAGTGGTGGCTGGTGACTTCAAATCAAAGGGGCGCTGCAGGAGACAGCTGAATGGGTGGGGTCAATGGGAAGGGGTGTGGCCAACTAGAAAGGGGTGGGCTATGCTCAAAACCACAAAAAACTAACTAAATACACTGCCGTGGGTGCCAAACCGTCATTATGAGAGTCCAATCAAGACAAAATGAAGTGTAGAAGAATAAAGATATTTCAGTGCATTGGCTGCATGACAGCTTACTTAATATCTAGATGGAAACAAAAAGGTTGTGAGACATGAAAAAATAAATTACTTTTTTTAAATACATTAATGGAATGCCAGTCAAAATCAAGTATAAGAAAAACAAGCAGCACTCAACTCAAACCACTTCTTGCACTGCAGTTCTAATTATAATTTATATTTAGCTTTATTAAAGTACCAAGTAACATGCTGAAAGTAGAAATCTCTGATGCCCCCACTTGTAAAAATGTTCCTTATCCAAAAAAAGACCTGCTGCCTGACCACTATCTACTTGTTTCATGGGGAAAACATTATCAAAGTAAAAAATGAAAAGCAAACAAGAAATAAACTCAAGATACATTGCTTACAAGGATTACTGTACAGGTTATGGACCACATGATTGGCATTCTGTTTAGTTTACGGTTAAAGCCTGCAGAGATGATTGGAAGTCTCCAAATGTAATGAGCTTCTTAAAATAATGTAATCCTGTCCTTTATTACAAATACTGTCATATGCATTTCAATACCCAAGGCTTATACATTATCTAGTTAAGTATTCTCTACATGGCAACAACAGAAAGGCTTTCAATGTTGGCATTTCTTTAACAGTATGCTTATTAAAGCTTACTTGCATCTTACAATCTCAGCCAAGCTTAACTGATGGCCATTAAAGTATTGCTACTTAAACACAGAGCAACAGGCACTGAGTAATAAGCATAAATCAACAGTACAAAAAATATGACAGAAACCAGACCATTCTGCAAAAAATCAAGGACAGATAAAAAGCCACTCTAGTACTTGTGTCTACCTTGGATGGGGGGATACTCTGCACATTTACACTGCATAACTACTCCTTGCCTTGCTTCGACACATCCAGAGTCACTACATGGGAGAGTGGGGTGCAACAAGTATGTCACAATTTGAAATGTCGCTGGCTGACTGTGATGACCCTAACACATTTGTCATACCTCTCAACCTCAGATCAAGAAATCTGGACAAAACCATACAAAGAAGTGGGACAAAGGCCCAAAAACAAGGACAATTTTTTAAAAAATATTGCTCTTATAAACTTAGAAAGATAATAGAATCGGTCTTGCATTAGTATGAATTTTCTGAATGGTATGAAATCTGAAACTCAAATGTCTGTCATTATTTTCTAACTTCAGTCTTTAATGATTTGTCACTAATTTGCCAAAATAAAACACAATTTTATGAAAAACGGTCCAAAAATGTGATGTAAAAATACAAATTAGCCACACAATACAGCTGGAAACCTGTCAAAGAAGGGACACTAATATTAGTACTGCTAACTTGAGCAGCTGACAAAATAAAAGAATCTACATGCATTTCTGAAATAAAAGTAATCTATAACTATGATTACAGTTATTTCTTAATTGTAAACCCATGTTTTCTTTCAAAATTGCTATTTTGCAGAGGGATTATTAGGGGAAGAGCAACATTTTGAGCCAAAATCAGGGACAGTTGAGAGGTTTGGCTATGCCTAATTCTATAAAGTAATTTGCATGTATGTACCTCTCAACCTGTTAATGCAGTAAATCTGGACAAGGCCAAATATATTGGGGGAACATATAAACAGTACTAAAAATTTCTCTTGTATAAACTGAGACAGTTGATAGAACAACAAATCTTACTTTAGCATGTATCGGATATGAAGTCTGAAACTCAGTGTGTCATTATTTAGTGACTTAATTCCTAAATGATTTGCCACAAATTTTATGAGGAACAAACCAAAAATAAGAAGCAAAAATCTATTCATTCTTTGAAAATCTGGACAGTTGGGAGGTATAGTTCAGCTGGGGCTGTCTAAGTTTGCCGCCCTTCCCCCTCACAAAATCATGGTCAAATGGAGCCTCCTGCTGCTGCCATTCTAATGATCCCATTACTTGGCTATTTCACTCCATTTACCATAAACACTAATGCACATACTGATTTACTTCTATGATGATTTGGACTTCATCTGAAAGTTTTATTTTGCATTTTACAGCACAAACACCAAGCCATCTGCTAAACAAACTTAGCATTAAAACTTCTCTGCCCTTGAAACTCACATTCAAAGAAAATACATTTTACCAGTGGCAAATAAAGATTAATTCTGGGCTGTTTTCAAATCATAGGCCCCTTGCATATGAAACATACATATGCTCTTTGATACACCTTCCTATTGTTTTGAACATTTTTCCAGTAAACAATGAAACAAAATGCATGCACCAATAATGACAAAACTGCCCAATTCAGAACATTGCCTTAATCAAAGTCTACTCAAACTTCTACAGTCCACCATTATCAGTACATATGCACAATTCTACAGTCCACCATTATCAGTAAATATGCACAATCTCTGAAGTAAAAAAGTCATCTAAATAATTCCACATTAAATAAATCTGTAACTAATGAAGAGGTTGCTGCTAGCAAAAACCTTTATATTTCATGGTTTCATCGAAGTGTCTGATGCCCCTGAGGAATAAATTGCCTATATTACATTAAAAATTATAAGCTAGTAATACTGCAATAGGAAATGGATGGCAAACAAGATAACAGGCTCATAGTATCAACTTTTTCAGTATAGCAGCATTCACCCCTTGTGGGAGTATAACCAACAACCTTCTGCATCAAAAGCAAGTACACAACCTGTTGTGCTATTAACATTGCAAGCTGATTTTCCATAAGCAGCACTAAACGTTTCTTCCCCTGCAGCTCTCAGCTCCTTATAAAATCTATTCAATACTCAACTGCAACTCAACTTTGCAGCACAAGAAATCTGGAAAAAGCCAAATTTATTGGGGGGGGGGGGCTCAAAAGGCCAAAAACCAGGGACACATTAAACATTGCTTGTATAATCTTGGAAAGTTGTAGAAAATGCTGTGTTACCACCATACATTTTACTGCCAAGGTCCCTGTGCAAAAGTGTCAGGGCAACATACCACTATGCCAAATCACCTGATTTGTGAAAGAAAAATGCTGTGTTACCACCATACATTTTACTGCCAAGGTCCCTGTGCAAAACAGTCAGAGCAACATACCACTACGCCATATCAGCAGATTTGTGAAAGAGAGGAAGACTGAAACTTAAATGGCTATCATTTAATGAATTCAGTTCTCACCATAGCTGCAAACCTCTTAGCACAAAACACCTGGATAAACACAGTAATGAGGGAATACAGCCCTCAGACATATTCAGTGAATTCAGTTCTTGCCATAGTTGTCAACCTTAGCACAAAAAAAACTGGACAAAGCCAATAATGGGGCAATACAGTCCCAAAAATAAGGACAAATGTCAAATATTCATCTTATAAACTTAGAAAATTGCTAGAATAAATGGTCGTGTTACTATGTATTTTCTGAAGAATATGAAGTCTGAAATTCAAATGCCTGCCAATTTTATTTAACATTTGTTAATCAGGCTTTGTGAAAAAAATGATAATGCAGGGACCTCTAGCAATCATTTGATTTATGCACATAAAACAAGCTACTTCAACTTTTTTTGGCTGAAAGCAGAGTAATAAAGAAAAGATGTTTTCACATTTTGAACACCCCTTTTTATCTTTCTTTGGTGTCACATCTTCCAATGTCTACTGCATTCTGATGATGTACCTTCTTCAAGCAAGTCTACCCACCTTGAATGTATTTAACTCCACACCAAGAATGCAAATACAACTCTCACACCACATATACAGGGACTGAACAGTATGTAGCATCGACCCTGCCTTGAAGCCCCTTACTCTTATAATACCCCTCAGAAAACATTCTGCAGATGCAATCATCTGTCTTCTCCAAGTCCACCAAATATTTGCAAGCATGACCCTGACACCATCACTTCAATACCTGTGCAAGAAGGAGGAGTTGTGCAGCTATGCTGGAATCTCCACAAACCCTCCTGAATCAGAAAACTACTGCATGGAAAATGTTTTCTTGCGGCTTAGCATAGGCTCCCCCAGGAAGGCTGAGGAGTCTGACCTGTCTGTAAATCAATGGGAGGCCCTCACTTGTTCAAACACTTTTGGTGAGAACTGATGCTGGCAAATTCATTTCCTGAAAGCTACTTTCAGTGCCAGTGGAGCTTGTCATTTTCCCCACTGTTGTGCAAACATGGTATTTATATAATTATGCGAGTCACATGGTATCACCACATGGGAGAGTGTAGGTATGTCTGTCCCTAGAAAAAGAAAAATAAATAAATATTTTGAAGTTCACTGAAAGTTCACTGTAAGTTATTTCCATGGCTTCTGCACCTGTTCAAAGTTCCACATGATCTCTAATTGGATCAAACCTTCCTGCTTTCCTTTTTGAAAATTTGACCACCACCACAACTTGCCAGTCCACACCTTGCACACGAAACTGAAAAGGCATATTGTCCCATCCCCTCATGTGAAGGGATATTAACAATTAACATATATACATCTATTCTGCACCCGTCCTTCACTCTGTACTTTCTTCTTCCTTCTTCTTTCTTCTGCTCTTCTTCCGCTGTCCAAATAAATCCACCAAAAACAAAAACGATTCCGAAACAGAAATGAAAAAAAAATAGAATGATGATCATCACAAATAATTAAAGCTGCTCGATTCCTAAGCCAAACTGAACTAACTGATTCTCGCTCTCTTCCCAGCACATAAAGCCCGGGAAGAGAGCGACAACCAATCAGCAGCATTTAGGCTTTAGCCCAGCAGGCACGTCATGAGTATCCGAGCCCCTTCCAAGTCTATGCGGTTTGGAACCGCTGCCGCATAGACTTCTGGGATCACAATGATGCCTTATGTGCTCCTCCGGGCTGCAAAGAAAAAAAAAAAAAAAAGCGGTTTACAACCGCTGGGTGCAGGCGCAATGCGCATACTTTCGAGTCACGGACTCGAAATTTAAACTAAAAAAAAAAAGATTTATTTTTTTTTTTACAGTAAATCACAAGACCAAAACAACTGAGGGGGCTGCAGACCGGCAGTCCAATGCCACGAGCCACCCCTGGATTTCCCCAAAGGAGAGGTCTTCATGTGGGGAGGCAGAAGAGATGGATTCCTCTGCATCTGAATCCTCTAAGCAGTAAGAGGTTGTTGTTCCTCTTCAAATTCTGAATAATCTGATTCTTCAGAATCTTGCTCTGTCAATAGTTCAGGACATGGGTGTTTTTTTTTCTTTTAGAAGTTGTAGCTGGACTGCCCTTGATAAGGGAAATAAGATCCTCTGCTATCTTAAGCATCTGGGCCTGGGGTGCAGGGGCAGGAGTAAGATGGTGGCTAGAAGTAGATTTTCTAGGGGTGGCCTGGCTTCTAGGCGTAACAGTATTCATCGGTCTGAGAGAAACAGTAGTCGGGTGTGAAGACGTCAGTTTCTAACTGGAATTGGTAGTGCGAAAGATCTCCTTGGAAGCCGGTGCCTGTATCGCAGCTCCGGACCTAACCGAGGCAGAGACAGCCAAAGGCTATTAAGACTAAAAAGATTTCTGTGGCATACCGGACTTCGAAAGAGTCTCGGTAGAGGCCTGCGTAGCAATCGCATCAGGGATCAGGGGGTGCAAAAGCACCTCACTGAATTCCAGATAACTGACGACCTGCATAGCAGAAGAGTCGTCAGAAGGCTTAGCCTTGTGAGATCTGTCTCTATCTTTATCCCCACGGATTGTTGGCTGACAGATGCCATTTGTAAAGACTGAGGATGAAAATACCCATCTACAAAAAGACCTCTACAATGAATGGTTCTCGCGTTAAAGAGAGCACAGAACCGGCAACAGGTGACGTTGTGGTCTGGGCCTAAACAAGTGATGCAGTATGAATGGAAGTCTCAGTGTGGGATCTGCTTTTCACAGGCGAGACAATTGTACTTTTTTGGACATTAATTAGTGCAAGAAAAAGAGATCCTCAAAGGGGTACTTATCTTTAGACGTTTTCAGCTGTGATCCGAAGTCTGGTAGCGACCAACCAGCACACTTGTGAACTGCTTCTGCTAAGAGCTCCACAGCAAGAAAGACTGGTGTAATGGCGTCAGCTACCTTGCTTTACAGCACTGATGACCTGACATCAGTCTACAAGCGACAGCAGCTGACACAGAAAAACACCGACTCTGGTATTCGGGCCAGCCAAGGGCTACCACAGCAGGGATAACCCAGAGGTGATAACTGCAACAGTGAAACATGAACATCTGAACCAAAGGCAGCAGCTATGGAAGAGGCACCAGCTGTATCATAACTGCATTTCACTGAATGGTGAGCAACTTGCGAAGTGGAGCCTAGCAGGGGAAGAGCAGAAGCCTTCCCCTCAGAGTCAGGAATGCCAGAAACCACATTAGAAACCTGAGAAAGGACACCCAAAAACATACCTGGTCATACAAGCCTGGTAGTTAATGACCCTAAATGACAAAGCGTCAGCAGCGTAAACTTTCTCATCCAACCTTTCCATGGTACTACTATCCTTATCAGAAGCTTGATGGGAGGAAAATAACTTGGATGGTTTTTCAGAAGAGACTAACACTACAGAAGGGTCAGCAGAAGAGCATTAATAAAGAAATTTGTCCTCCTTGGGCACTTTTTAGAACCCATCTGGCTTCTTAGGTACTGGAGGCAGACAGTCAGGGGATACAGTGGCTGCAAAGAAGGAATTCCAGATGTTAGCCAAAATAGGAGGAGCAGCAAATGGTTTGGAAGACTTCATCTGTAGGAACTTGGAATACCAGACTCAAGAACAGTCCCACATGGGCAACAGCATCCCCAAAGAACAGCTCTTCCAAAGGGGAGCATGGACTTTAGGAATCCTCCTCCACTAAACTGAAGTCCAAGGGGGAAGAATAAGCTGGGGATTCTTCCCTTAAGTCCAGATTCTCATCCAAGGAATTCAATTCCCTAGACCTCTTGAGTGGAGTGGAGGACCAGGAGGAGCAGGTGCAGAGACCCCCTGAGCTGGCTTCAAGGCCATCAAATTATTAAACCCTGAATGAAATCCTGCCATTCACTTGGGGGATCCTTCACAACAGGGGAAATACGCTTGGTCTTTTGTTTCTTTTTCTGTTGGACGTCCACTTGAAACATGCACTAAGGTGCAGACCACTCACGCGATTCAGTAATGGTTGTAGGAATCTCCTCCCTCACGAAGATCTCTGGAAACCCCCTTGGCCCTTTAGATATAATCAGCTGAGATTTCCCCCTCAACATCATGCAGAGATGTTTGAAAAGCCTCTGAGGAAGTGTGAGAAGGCAGATCCAAATCCTTCCGGTCTTTGACAGGTTCATGGCAGAAGAATCTGAAGCAAGCATGGGACTGCCCTCCAGGCTTTCACCAGCCTTAAGACAGATGTCTGTGGGAGCCTGTATAGCAGCCAGATCAGCCCCAACTATTTTAGCCTTTTTCTTGTCAGACAGCTGGCCTCAGGATGGAGAGGATTCTGCTATAGCACCCTGAGTTGATCTTTATGGGGAATATGCCTTCCACACTAATATTTTCCCTTTCTGGATGACATGAATACAACAATAAGGAAAGGAAGAAAAGAAACCCCAATGGGGCATTTACCTGAACACATGCCTTGGTAACCAGCACAGCAGAAGGGCATTGAGACTTTTGTTCAATAATGGCATTCGAATTGGCAGGAAAAGTTCTGAGTATCTGCATGCGTATGTCAACTTTATGCCCTACATTGTACACAAGGAGCATACGTGTGATGTATGCTGCCTTTAATACATACTGACCAAATTATGGCATGTCCTTGGCAGGAGATCCCCTTATTTGAATACTGCAACAACGATATGAAAGGAGATCTGTTATGACAATGCTGAAAAAGAAAGAATAAACGTGCACATCGTATATTCTGTTACTATTAACGAGTCTGGGTGTACAAGAAGCTATGGGATTTGGATTGTTGACCCATTGCACTGCTTAGCGAAAACATACTGCTTTAGGGGACTGACCTGTGTGGTTTGCTACTGGCTCAGCTTTTTTGGTATGAATAATGATGGAATAATCATCCCTGGCATCTTTTACCCTTCCTGGTTGATAACTTAAGATGATTGTTATTCCGCATTGTGTGGTTAATAACCATGCTATACGAGTGTGCTCATAGGCTGATGAAATCTTCCAGTGTTATTTGCTATAAATGTCCTGATCAATACAGTCACAGTACAAATGCCTTGGCTTACTGTTTCTTATCATCATCCCCTCCCCATTATTTTTTTTTTTTTTTACTTAGGGTCTCTGTGCCACATCAACTTTCACCACCTCTCGATTCATTGCACTCATAGGTTCATAGGTTAGTACTAGGCTAACTGCCCTTGCAAGCCATTTTAAGCCTAGCCAATTATCCCTTGTGAGACTCAAACCCTGCACCTTGTGTTTGTAAGGCAAACACCTTAACCATTAGGCCACCCTCCCAGGCATGCACTAGGTTTGCTGCCCTTAAGGGCCGTTTTCATCTTGGCCAGTTTCCCTTTTTGTGCAAGCAGACCGGTGTATGGGATAAAGCATTTAGGGGCAGCCTTTGTCCATTAGTACTACAGGTTGACATCATGAAAAGTTTTCTAAAACTGACGTAAAAATGGTGTATTTTGAAAAATTTTACCATTTCAGAAGCGACTTAATGAACGAGACAGCCTTCATTTTAAAGTGATAAGGTATTCAGCTTAAAAATACACCCAGTTCTGTTTACAGCTAGTACTTCCTATGTATACCTACAGCTATACATTTATAGTATATATGGAATTTCCCAGTAAGCCTCCAGTAGAAATCCAAACCTAAATGTCTAAAGGGTCCAGACCTTCCCACTGCTACTCTCAAAAATGACCACACAAATATAATTAATAAAAATCAGATGATGTGCATATTCAAATTACTATGCTTTACTATACTTTTATGCAACATAGGCCCAGGAGAGGAAATAAAGAAAATTAGAGAGAGATGCATTTATGTATACTGCTTCTAACTTGACTAGTTACAGACACTATGGAGGAGTGAGGCATGCATTTACAACCAGAATCAGAAATCAAGGTTCTTTTGAAATCTAAATGCAACAGTGTTGGACAGAATCCGAAACACCATCACTTGTACAGCAACTTAACTTGATATCTGAAACTACAGCTATTTCACAATGTGGACACTAAGAATGACTGAGACATTTAGAATATGTCACCTGCTAAAATATGCTGCTTCAGTAGTAGTTATTTTCCATTCAGCTGTAGCAAAAATATCATGCCTCAGTCAGGCTCTTGCTGTCATTTGGTCAACAGGTTGCTGCATTTGTTTCTTAATAACTGAAAAGAAACACACAGCAGCTGCATAACACTAAACTTCTGCAGAGAAAATGAAACCTGGCAAAGTATGTACAAGGACTATATCAGTACAATGACATTGTATGACAATGGAACCCCAATGCCACACAGGTAAAAAATCACAAAGTTCAATCACGTAACAAATAGACAGATAACTATGAAAGTACAGTTGTGTAAAATCTTACCATAACAGTAGATGTCCTTCTCTTCACTGTTGCAATATGAGGCACCCTGACCCCACTGTCCAGCCAGGATACCAAAGCACTTTATATCTTGTATGTGCCACACAGGAGATGGGCATAAAGGTGACAAAGATGCAGTTAACTGAACTGCCCCAGTAGAGAACAGTCTCCATAGGACAAAAGAAAGTAAAGATGGAAAGGCCAGGAGGGTAACCAAACTAAAACCCCAAAGAAAAAGGGGGGGGTGGAAGGAGGGACCAAATACTTCAACAGTGAACACAAGGACATCTACCGTTATGGCAAGACTTTACACAACAGTACCATGTCCTTCCATGTCACTCTTGCAGTATTCTTTACCAAAGGGAGAGTACAAAAGTTCAAGAAAAGGAGCGGGAGGTGGAAGGCTGGGAAAAGCCCTCAACAAACCCATGCAGGATGGCCCTAGCAAAACCTGTTCCATATCCAGTGTATAATGTTTAGTAAAGAAATGCACCGAAGAACAAGTAGCAGCTCCAAGGATCTCACTGGTGCCAAACCCTTGAAGAAAGCACTAGAAGAGGCAACAGACCTAGTGAAATGAGACCCAACAGAAATAAACATTTGCTATGGAAAGAACAATAAGAAATGGACTTTGATATCGAGCAGGAGATGGTCTGCTTGGAAACAGCTAAATCCAAAGTCCTGTTATATAAAGAAACAAAAAGCTGGTCAGACTTATGAATGGTCTTAGTTGTCTGTGCAAATCCAAGGTATTTAGCATCATCTCAATAGCAGACTGTACAGAAGGAAAAATGGAAGGGAGCTGCACTGCCCGATTTAAGGACAACTGATTAACAACCTTGGGCATAAAAGGATTAGTGCAGAGAGGCACCCTGTCTCTGAAAAAACAAGAAAGGAGGAATGGCCATAATGGCCTGGAGCTCAGAAACCCTCCAAGCAGAACAGGCAGCCAACAGCAAAACAGTCTTCTAGGTACAATGTTGCAGCGAAGGTAAAACTGCAGTCTGAAAAGCAGCCAGAGTCAATTTTTCCAAAACAAAATTAAGGTCTCAAGGAGGAGGAATATGCTTCCTTGGGGGCCTTAGATGCAGTGGTTTTTATTTCATTTGTTTATTGTTGTACTACTTTTTGGGATTTATCTCCATATTTTAGTCAAGTAAACTGAGATGATACCCTGGCAGAGTGCAGAGGAAGGGAATAGATCATTTTTTTCATTTTCTCTATTATGACTTCATATACTGCTAAAAAAATCTACTGCTGTGAAGAGGTACTCATTGCAACCCTCTCTGCAAAATGTATACAATTATTGTGTGTGTGAGATTACTTCCTTTGTCATGTTATCTAGGCAGTTTCCCTGAACTATGTAATGGCTTCGGTTTGAAGGGAGACAGGACTATAGTGTACAAACAAAAAAAAATTAAGAAATTTCTCAAGGATTACCTTAAAACATGTGACATATGATAATGATCTAAAGACACCAAGTTCTGTGCAGGTACAGTCACCAGGTACTCAGTCTTCTTATAAAATCCAACAGCCAGTGATACAAGAAGTACAGTTTTGTACCTACCATAAATGTAGATGTCCGATAGGTATGCATCTGCAGTCATCACATATGGGTTGTCCTGCCTCAGGCAGCCATTCGGATTCCAAAGTCTGGGTCTGGCCTCGGCTGATGTCGCACTTTCCCCGACGTCAGAGCGTCTGGGGTATAAAAGCATCAGCCGATGCCATTTTCCTCAGTTTTTCTTGCCCCAGATGCCAGGTGCCCTCTAAGGAAGGCTAAAAATTGAAGATATGCATTGCAAAAACAAATCCAAACATGCACAGTACTATAAAAACAAATGCACCATAATAGATCCCCCCAGCTAGCTATAAGAGGGGTAAGAACCCAAGAAGTATACCACAGAGGGGAAGGAGGGAGGGTAAACCTGACTCCAGATGCATACCTATCGGACATCTACATTTATGGTAGGTACAAAACTGTACTATGTCCTTCAAGGATGCATCTGCAGTCATCACATATGGGTAGAATACCATAGCCAATCTGGGGGTGGAGGTACTAAGTAAAGGATGGTGTAGCTAAGATACCCTGCAGGACTGCCGTAGCAAAGCCTGCTCTGGATCTGGAGTATAAAGGTAAATTGTAATGCTTGGCAAATGTATGCACGGAGCTCCATGTAGCAGCTTCTAAAATGTCCTTGGTAGCCACCCCTCTTAGGAAGGCTGTGGTGGTGGCTGTGGCTCTCGTGGAATGAGGTCTAATGTGTCAGCTGGCACAGTTTTTCCATGAAGAGAGTAACAAAAATGAATGCAATTTCCTATCCATTTTGAAATTGTCTGTTTGGAAATTGCTTTTCCTTGTGCCCCAGCAGCATATGCTACAAACAGCTGGTCAGCCTTTCTGTAACTTTTAGTTCTGTCCAAGTAGTAGCGCAACTGTCTGTGTATGTCCAGGGTGTGCAGAAGTTTCTCCCCTTTATTTTGTGGTTGTGGGAAGAATGTAGGCAAGTGAATAGCTTGGTTCAAAGATACCCTGGATACCACCTTTGGCATAAATGTAGGATTGGTTCTCAATGAAACTCTGTCCTGATGAAAGATAAGAAATGGCTGTACTGCCATTAGAGCTTGTAACTCAGATACTCTTCTTGCTGAGGTTATGGCCAGTAGGAAGGCAGTTTTCCAAGATAGACACTGTAGATCTGCAGATGCTGCTGGTTCAAAGGGAGGAAGTGTTAGTTTTCCAACGTTAAGGTCTCAAGTAGGCAGAGGTGGTTTCCTTGGAGGATTGATATTTTTGATTCCTCTTAGAAACTGTCTCAGGAGAGGATGAGAGAAGACAGGTGGATTAACATTGTATTCTGCTGAAATTGCTGAGGCATGTATCTTAATGGAAGAGTAAGACAGGCCGTTGTGAAACAATTCTGCCAAATATTCCAGTATATGTGCCATGTTCATCACTGTCACATCTAGGCCCTTTGTTGTGTTCCAAGTGTGAAATCTTTTCCATTTTGCTGAATATGCCTTCCTTGTGGAAGGCCGTCAAGCTTCCATAATAATATCCTTCACTCTCTGGGATAGCTTATCCTGAGGAGGAGTCATGGTATTTTCCAGGCAGTTAGCTGCAAGGTTTTCAGGTTGGAATGCAGAGTCTTGAAATTGTGCTGCGTCAGTAAAAGTGGCCATAGGGGAAGAGGCCACGGTTTCGTTTGTGACATGCTCTTTAACAGGGGGTACCAGTGCTGTCTTGGCCAGTTTGGAGCGATCAGAATCACTCTGGGCTGCTCTGTCCTGATCTTCAGTAAGACCTTGGTCATTAATGGGAGAGGTGGAAAAGCATACACTGTTAGAGCTTTCCAGCTGAAAGAGAGAGCGTCCACTTTCCATGCTTGTGGGTGGTATGTCCTTGAGCAGAATTTCTTCAGTTGATGATTGTGGGGGGAGGCGAACAGATCTATTTCCGGCCTTCCCCATGATTGTGTTATGAGTAAGAAGATGTCTGTGTGCAGCATCCATTCATGTGCATCCATGATATTTCTGCTTAAGCTGTCTGCCAGTATATTGTCTTTCCCTGGCATGAACTGGGACTGCAGCTGTATATTGAGTTTCAAGGAAAGTTCCCATAGATTCATTGCCAGTCTGCAAAGAGGGTAGGAATGGGTGCCTCCTTGCTTGTTTATGTACCACATAACTGTGGTGCTGTCTGTCCGGTGGCCTTGATGAAGAAAAGGTTTGAAGGCCTCGATTATGTATCACTGCCAGCATTTCCTTTTGGTTTATGTGCATCTCTTTGTGACCATAGCCCTTGGATACATCTGCCCTCCATGTGTGCTCCCCAACCTTGGTCTGAAGCGTCCGTAGTGATGGTTTGGTTGGCTCCTGGCTTGCTGAAGGGCAACCCGCTGTTCGACTGGCAGGCTTGAGCCCACCACAGAAATTCCTTTTGGAGGCATGGAATGAGTGGGATCAAGGTTTCTAAGCTGTGACTGTGCTGAGTCCATAAACTCCTTAAGTACCATTGTAATTTTCTTATATGCAGCCTTGCTAGTGGGATCAGAAGAATGCAAGATGCCATGTAACCCAAGGCCTGCAGGATTTTCCTTGCAGTCAGCTGTGTTTGTCTTGTCAGATTCTTGAAGTAATCCGGTAGTTGTTTTTGTTTTTCTTCTGTGAGAAAGGCCATTTGGGTGGTTGTGTCTAGATCCGCACCCAGAAAAGTTATTCTTTGGGATGGAACAAGTCTTGATTTGTGGATGTTGACTGTGTATCCAAAGGCCTGCAGTAGGTGGATGGCATAATCCAAGTCCTTTAACAAAGTTTGCTTGCTGTCCGCTTGTATAAGGCAGTCGTCCAGATATGGGTAAATTTGAATCCCCTGAAGTCTGCAGTGTGCAATTACTGATGCCAGGCATTTCGTGAATACTCTGGGTGCAGTAGATAAGCCAAAGGGCAATGCTGAGAATTGATAATGCTCTGACCCTGCAAGAAATCTGAGGTGTCTTCTGCAACTTTGTCTGATAGGGACATGCAGGTATGCCTCCTTGAGGTCTAGAGTCACCAGCCAAGACCCTTGCCCAGCATGGGAAGGAGTTGCTGTAGAGTCGGCATTTTGAATTTTGGCACAATGAGGTAAGTATTCAGTGCGGACAAGTCGAGAATAGGCCTCCATTGATTTTCTTTTCTTGGAACAAGGAATAATCTGGAGTAAAATCCTTGGCCTTGTTCTGAAAGAGGTACCTTTTCTATAGCTTTCATTCGTATTAAGTTGGAAATTTGTTTCAAAGCCTCTGCCCTCTGATTTGGTGGCAGGTCTGGCATGCCTTTTCTTTTTGGCAATGTGTGGAAATGGAACCTGTATCCTTTGTCTATTATTTGCAGTGTCCATGTGTCCCTTGTAATGCTGTGCCAATTTTTTGAGAATAAAGAAAACTTTCCACCCAAAGGTGCTTCTAACTGAGCCCTGGTCGTGAGTCAAACAAAGTCATTGAGTCTGTCCTGGTGTAGCAGTTGTAGTTCCTGCACTACCTCTCTGGTTGGGAGGCTGCCATTGATGGCCTCTGTAGGAGCCTCTAGCTTGCCCTCTACCTCTGGCACGTCTATTCCTGCCTCTCTGAGATCTGTCTGAGTCCGGAAAGGACCAATTCTTAGTAGGCCAATTTCTGCTGAATCTCGTGGTTGGACTTGCAGAAAGTCTTTGACTGTTTGCACAGATTTTGCCTTTTCTTCAAATTTCTTTAAGATCTCCTGAGCCGTGGAACCAAATAATTTTTGCTTTTCCATAGGAGCATCCAAAAGCTTAGCTTTAACATGGTCTGGCAGAGACTGTTCCTTCAGCCAGGCATGCCTTGACTGCACCTGTCATAGCTGCATGAAGCTTCCAATGCATCATAACCACACTGCAAGAAATGGTTACTAACCTGCTGGGAGTTATGTACCAGATCCTGAAGGGATTTGCGATCAAGGGGTTCAGAAGAAGACAGTTTCTTATGCAATTCATCTAACAAATACTCTTGGTACTGTATCATATGAAATTGACAATTCAATGCCCTCATGGAAAGAGTTGCAGAAGTATACACTTTCTTACCCCATCGCTCTAAAGCTCTGGACTCCCTTTCAGAGGGTAGAGGATTTCTAGCAGTGGCAGCTGCAACCCCTTTTGGGCCCTGGGAAATAGTTTCTGGATCAGCAGAGTGGGCCTTGTACAGGTGTAGATGTGAGTCAGGGACCCTGTAGTACCTATCAGGTTTGGCAGGAGCCGGAGGGAGAGAGTCAGGGGCTGTACTAGCATCAGAGTACACATCATCAATAACATTCAAAACAGGAGGTATAGCTAAAGGCCTATGCTGAGGTAAATGTAAAAAGGTCCTTAATCTCTTTCTAGAATCAGAGAATTCCTGACCCTGCCATTGAAAATGTTCTCTCAGAGTGTAATGTCTCTCCAAAGGAAAACTCTTCAGGAGGGGAGGGAATAGATTCTTCAGCATCAGAAAAGCCTCCTCCTGGTGGTCTGACAGAGTAGAGCCATCAGTGGATTCATCTGAGGAGTGGGGGTCAGAGGGCTCAACCCTAGGCCTTTTGTCTGGAGGTGGTTGAGAGCCCCTGTCCGGATGAGGTTGAAAACCTCTAATTAAGGAGATAAGATCCTCTGCTAAGCTAAGAATCTGTGAGCCAGTAGAAGGTCTCTGAGAGGTAACCTTGGGAGGCAAAGCTTTAGTAAGTTTTGCAGCTTTAGCCCTTGGACATGGATGCAGGAGGTCTGGCTGCACGTGCAGGAGTAGACTTGTCTAAAGGAATGGTGGCAGAAGGTTCCTGGACACCAGTTTCAGAAGGTAATTCAATAACCGACTCGGCCGGGGCCTCCGACTTGGTTTCAGCCGAGACTGAGACACGGCCTGACCGTGGTTTCAGCCAAAACGGTCCTTGTCCTTCCGATCTTGTAAGCAAAACATCTAAGAGTTCTTATGGTGTTGTTTCCCACAAGTTAAACAATTATTAACTTTATCTGACATCGCTGAGGCAAGAAAGAGTCCCCAATAGTCTTCGGTAGCTGAATCACAGGAGCTGGCCGGGCGGCAAACTGCTTCTGCTTCAGGCACCACGCAGCAAGAAAGACTGAGGAAAATGGCGTTGGCTGATGCTTTTACATCAGCCAAGGCCAGACCCAGACTTTGGAAGGGCTGCCTGAGGCAGGACAATGCATATGTGATGACTGCAGATGCATCCTTGAAGGACATCTGCACTGCTTCTTCGTGGAAATAATTTATTAATGTTCACAATTCACATACCGGTTTCGGCTGCATAAGCCTTCATCAGTGTAAAAAAACATTGGTACTTACGTATTATCACAACCAAATCCGAAGCCCCATAATTTGTAAAGTTTTCAAGAAACCATGTCTGTAAACCTAACAAGGGGTGTGTAGTGTTGAATAGTATTGTTTCAGATTGCTTTTCACACAAAGAGCAATAACAGAAAAATTCCTCTTCCCTGGTAGAGTCATTTCCTGAACTATACACCTGACTATTGCTTCTCAGTCCTTAATGTTACAAATCCTGAAAGTCACCACGTTTCCAACAAGACAGAGTGGGGAACATGGCTCATTCAAATAAAGTGACTCACTTACTTTGAAAGCTCCTTTTGCAGGTATCTGATCAGTTGTCACACATCTCTGTTACACTCTGGTCTCTCAGAAGGTACGTTAATTCACTCATAAGTCTGAGTTCTCTTTGGGGAGGTTTACAGAAATTACTCACTGACTTTTCTGTAATGATATTTTTAGTCGCCATCTATGAAACCGAACTTACTAAGTGCTTTACTGGCTTTAAAAACAGTGAAACACTTTTTTTCCTTAACTGGAAATATACATCCAACCCCGCGCACTCCAATGAGTTATGATCCGTAATCCAGAATGCAGGATTTCTAAAGGTGGGTGCCACTGTGGAGTTCACAGAAGACATGAAGCGCACTACAAAATTTTAACATTATTCCTCTCACTGCCTCATACCCAATGGGACACGGTAAGACTTACTTGTTTACACACCCCTTTTGTTTTCGCACAAACATGGCATTGCGGAAATGTGGTTGCGATAATACACAAGTACCAAAACATTGTTACATCAGATCATTAAATACGTTCTACTTACACTCCATTGGTTAATCACAATCCTTTAACCCTGGTGGAAACAAGCCCCCTAACCTGATAATCCACCTTTTTTTCTTTTTGATCCAGTAGTTTATGCCATCCAACTTCGTTATTTATTTTATACTCAACTTTATCAATAACTAAAATAAAATTTAGCAGTACTATGTTGCAGTGTGTGTTTATATAAAGCGTTAATAGTTTTTTTGCATCTGATATCACTCATATGTTCTGTTCTCCTAAACCTCAGAGGTTGAGAAGTAGGACCAATATAAAATGCTGAACAGCTACATGCAGCTAGGTATATCACCTGCTTAATATTTGGTCAAAGCAGACAAGCCAAAACCTACAGTGACAGGCAAGCATTGCTTGTCAGCTTTGACAAAACACTCACTGAATCTGATAGAGCGGAGTTAAAAATAACGCAATTCATTACTACACGAGTCGCAGAATATCTGAATAGAGAACCCGCAGAAGTATATTTGCATTAGAAATATTATTAACTCTCTAAGAAGAATGAAAAATTAAACACAAATGTGGGTCTCTGACAGTAAAAGTCCACCAATAATGCAATGAGTTCCATCAGTTTTGCTGACGGACCACGTGCCATTTGTCAATCACACAATGCATTGCCCTTACTATTGATGCCCCTGGTTCCATTATAAACTGGAAGCTGTTTAAATTTGGTATATATTTATCTGTGCCATGTATGTATCACCATGTCATTTGTTTGGCAGATCTTTTACTGTAGACTAAAAATGCTTACACACATACTTGAATATAAACTGAACATTAGCAGTTCTCTGTATATTTTTTCAAGGATGCTGTACATTCAGTATAGTATATCTTATATAGTCTGCTGGAAATGCACATTTATTTTTGGATATTCAGTACTCTGTATTACTTCCCATGGTGGTGCTGCGGTAGAGTGGTCGCCTCACAGTAAGACGTCCTGTTCGATTCTCAGCTAGAGCGTCTTCTGTGTAGAGACATGCGTGAATGGGCGTACCTTCATTGAAGGTTGTGCATCAGGGCCGGCAACTTGGTATGTAAAAATCTACTGCCAATCATTAGAGGACCGGAGTTCCACTGTGGCGACCCCTAACCGGGAAAAGCCAAAAGACACAACATACTGTGTTTATAATTTCAGAATTGAAAGCCCCTTCCAAATCCTTATAGCATATGCACTTTATCTCATCTTGAAATCAATGTTATCTCTAGCCATCTAAGTTTGATATATCCACACATTTATGACCTTTACCACTGTAAGTTCTGTGCTACTGTTATTTACATTGACAGTACAGAGGTCCTTAGCCAAAATCTATCAACCTGTAAAAATAATTAAATGGAAAAAAAGCCTTCAATAAACCATCCCTCCCATTACTGCAAAGGTACTTCCTACCTTGCTCATTTTATAGTAACTCTTAAGCCTGCAGAGCTGGTTCCTTTAGTTACTGGAATGATCCACAAGTCTAGTTTGTTTAGGAATTCTATGGGAGAATCCTGTGAAATTACTGCCAGAATTAACAAAACGGATGTTGTGGAAAAATATTTGCATAGCAGGGAAAACCTTCCCAAGGAGGCATTACAGGGAGAAGAGTCTGTGACGTCCCCTCCTCTGGGACAGTAATAAAGGAGCCAGAATCCTCACCACTGACACCAATGAGGGATGTTCACTTGGAAAAGAAATAGTATTTCCAGATACAGCTCTCTGTATCAAGCACAATTTCCCTTAAAAGCATACAGGGAACACATTCAGTCTGGGGGCTGGGTTTCCCCCTCTCTATCTCCAGGCCTCAAAAAGACTCCCCACTGGTACAGCTGTGCAGTTGAGTCCTCAGCCGAGTGTCCAAGCCTCCATCATTCTCTCTGTGAAACCAGTGCTCTGTGTCTCTGCTCCAAGTAGCTGACACGCATACTCTTAACATTTGATTTTCACACACACACACACACACACACACACACACACACACACACACACACACACACACACACACACACACACACACACACAAAACCATCCCTGGGGGAAGGCTAGCACAGATTTACTAGCTATGCCCCTCTGCCCAGACTATAAGGTAGTTACTGCCACAGACACTCCAAAGCCAGTTACTCTAAGGCTCTTACAAGGATACTCAATTATACTGAGTGAAACTAATACAAATGGTAATGTTGACCAAACAAGCAAGGTTTTCAGGACTAGCTGGTGTCACCAAATAACTATAAGTACTCTCAAAAGTTAAAATATTCTCTAAAGGACCAGCCACAATGAAAAGTTTAAATATATTTAATAATAAATAAAACATGAAAATACTAAATACCTATTTACAGTAAACACCAAAGTTTCGATCACAAGAAATATTAAAACAACACAGATAAACAGAGCCATACAAACACAGAAAAACAGTACTTAACTAATCTCATTATATTTTCCTGACTGACCTAAAGAATTACTATGCCCTGGTTACTTACTAAAGCAAGGCAAGATGACGTGGGTGAGAGAGCCTTCTAGGTCATGTTCCAAAAACAGGCTGCCTTGAGACTTCTGTCTCATCTAGTAATAAAACATTATTTTGGTCCTGGATTATAGAATGACATCACACACATCTGGTCATCTGACAAATGAACCAGAATTTAGCATGTGTGTCAATAATACACACACACTGAGCCCTGCTATGACCTGTTGCATCTTCTGAAGTCCTAAAACAATTTCAAACTTCCACCCTTACAGAGTAGCAATTAGTTCACTGCTAAAAACAATATCATAAGGCTTCCTAGTACAGTCGGTCTCTCTGGTTGTATTGAGACCTGCATGATATAATATTTATGGCTTACACCGAGTAATTTAATTTCAAACTATGTTTTCAAAGTTAGCTGGACTGAGATCAAGCTCTTCTCTTCCAGTATCCTATCCTCCATTACAATGTATTCATTTCAATAGTTACCATACAGTCTGACATACTGTACTTATTCCTGTTCAGCAGGACCCACTGTTGGCACCTTTTTTTTTTTTTTTAAACACAAGCAACTTTACAAATACATTTTCAGCACAAACACCTGTACAAATCAGTTTGATATACAAATGTATTTATTTATGTTTGATGATCGGGGAAGTCCACTGGGCCAGAAGAGCCCATTTTCAGTGGAGACCCAGGGAGAAAAACTCTAAAACAAATTACAATTACATTTGAATTTACAACTTGCAGGTTACAAAGAAAGGGCAAAAATGTATACATTTTAATTACATATTGCAATTTACTAGGGACACAACAAGTAACTGCAGAACAAGTTAAAGACATTCCAGTGTGTGTAATACAGTATGTTAAAAGCTCAAGCGAGTAAAAACATTTAAATTATATAGTAACTAGCTTATAATGGTGGGCGGCCACGGTGGTACAGCGGTTAGCATTGTCACCTCACAGCAAGAGGTTCTCCGGTTCGATTCTCGGCTGGGGTGCCTTCTGTGCAGAGTCTGCATATCCTCCCTGTGGTTGCGTGGGTTTCCTCCGGGTGCTCCGGTTTCCTGCCACATCCCAAAGACATGCTGTAGGTGGAGTGGACACTCTAAATTAGCCCTAGGTGTGAGTGCATGCAGGTGTGTGCCTTCTGTGGAAGGTTGGGCGCCTGTAAAAACTCCACTGCCAATAATGAATGGACAGGTGATCCACTGTGGTGACCCCTAACCGGGAAAAGCCAAAAGAAGAAGTAACTAGCTTATAATGGTAGGTAGAAGTGATCCGATACAGAGTGTAATTTGTGGCAGGAGAATTCTATGCGAGTTGAGATATAGCTATTATTTCTTTTAGTTTAGGTGATCTATAATGCATGGAGAGAGTAACAGAAGGGGTTATGGAGAATACCACGGAAGATGCACACTCCAAGGCAGCAGAGAGAATCTTAAGGAGTTGTGCAGAAAGAGAGAGGGTGGAGAGGGGATTAAGTTGGAGTGTGGCATGGGCATATCCATTCGGATGATAGATGAGATACTTGCTGGGTTTTGAAACTGTCATGCTGGGGAAGGCTGAGAGGGAGGGGGGTTCCATTTTTTGGCTATGGAGTAGGATGGAAGTAGCTGGCTTGGAGGATGAGATGGTTTATGGATCTGAATGAGACTTTGGTTTGTGGATCTGAGTTGGCAGTTGGGTATATAGTGTTTTAAGGATGTAGCCAGAGAAGGGCAGTTTGCAGGTGTGTAGATAAGTTTGTGGGCAATGGTGAGTTGTAGGTAACTAAGGTAGGTGGGAAGTTCAAGCCAACTGAGGATGAGGAGGGAGTGGAAGTGGTGGGAAGAGTATTTACAATTGGTTGCAAATTTAAAGATTTTGTGGTAGCAGGATTCAAGCTTGTTTCGTAAGCTGATGTGTATGTTTGTGAACAGGGGTGCTCCATACATTAGGGTGGGGAGCAAGAAAGTAGATGCCAGGGTTTGACAGGTAGAGGGGCGGAGGAAGTGGTGTGTCTGTAGAGAAGACCTAACTTTTGGTGAAATTTTTGATTGCAGAGTGGATGTGTGCATCAAATGTTAGTTCTTCATCTATGATGATACAGAGAAGTTTAGTGGTGGGGACTATATCAAGGGGAGGGTTATGCTGGCTTTGCATGATGAATGAGGTTTTATTGATAGTTGAGTTTTTGCTGGGGCAGATCATCATTAGTTTTGTTTTATTTGCATTCATGGCTTGGTGGTTGGACTGCATCCAGATTTTTGTTTTGGAGAAAGCTAATTATGTTTTTGCTAGAAGATCAGAGGGTGAGAAAGTTGAGCAGACGATGGTCGAGTCATCTGCATACTGGATGACAGAGGAGTCTGGGACAGAGTGGTGAAAGCTGTTAATAAACAGGTTAAAAAGTAGGGCGCAGGGAGTCTGGGACAGAGTGGTGAAAGCTGTTAATAAATAGGTTAAAAAGTAGCGGGCCAAGAACAGATCCTTGGGGGACACCTGTGGGTGTAGGAAGGAAGGAGGAGGTGGAGGTTTTCCACTGGACTGCTTGTTGGCAGTTGGATAGGTAGCTGGAAAACCAATCTAGAAAGGGGGGAAAGAGGCGTAGAGTAGACAGTTGTGATATTAGAAGGGTGTGGGAGATGGTATCAAAGGCTTTTGACAGATCAAGGAATAATGTAGATACAAATTTGCCTGAGTCACGTTCTTGGTTGATGGTTTCTAGAAAGGAAAGAAGGGCAGTTATAGTGAAGCGACCGGGACAAAAACTGTGCTGGGTAGGGGAGAGGAGATTGTTTTGGGTTAGGTGCACCATTAGTTGAGCTTGGATGGTTTTCTCAAGAATTTTAAACAGAGGGGATAGGATGGCGATGGGTCTGAAGTTGGTGGTGTCAGTATTTTTACCACCTTTGTGGAGGGGGATGATGTAGGCATGGCGCCAGATGGCAGGGACGTATGATTCTTGTATGGATCTATTTATAAGTACAGAGACGGGGAAGGCGATGCTGTCTGCAGATAATTTGAGGAATGCAGGAGAAAGATTGTCAGGTGCATTGAGACAGGGTTTGAGTTTGAGGAGGAGTCTTTTTATCGTGCTTGTGGAAATGGGCTTAATGAAGAAGGGGAGGAGGAGTTTAACTGGGTGGAGAGGGGGTTTTGGAGTGAGGCGTTGTGGTTAGGGGAGGGGTGTGGGAAGGAGTTGGATAGTTTGGCTATACAGTCTATGAAGAAAGAATTGAATTGAGAGGCAGTGGGATTGGGACAGGGGTTTTCTTTATTACCAAGATTTAATATAGATGAGATGGAGTCCCAGAATTTTTTGGGGTTTGTTGAGTGCAGAGACTGAAGTTTGGAATAGTGATCTTTTTGGTCTTTGATAATTAGCTTTTTGGTGGAGTTCCAGAGTTGCTTAAATTCTAGGAGGGAGCTTGGGTTTTTATTTTTTTTGATACTGCCTCCATTTTTTGTCCCTTTGTTGCATGGCGAGTTTGGTTTCTTTGGTTAACCATGGGCAAGGATTGGATTTGATGTGTTTAATTCTTAGGGGGACTTGCTGGGTAAGAAATGAGTGGTTGAAATGGGAGACAGCATCATCTAGAGGGAGAGTTCTTATTGGGGTCCAGCCAATGCACTTAAGGCATTCTGAGAAGGTTTGGGGATTGAAAGATGACAAGTTGCGAGTTTGAATGTAGTGGTGTTTTGTAGGGGAGTTTGGAGTCTGTCAGGAAAGACAGGTAAGTGATCACGAGAGGATCTGGTAATATACCAGATTTGTTGATGAGACTTGGATGTGTTGTAAGGATCCAGTCAAAGATTGTACCTGAGGTACCATCTTTATTTGGTCTGGTAGGTGAGTGAATTAGTTGGGAGAAGTTGTACAGGTTGATAGTATGGGAAGGGGCATCTGAGTTGAAGGAGGACCAACTGATGTTGGTGTCACCAAGGATATAGGTTTCATTATTTATATGGGAGGAGAAAGTACAGATATGTACACTTACCATAAATGTAGATGTTCGAGTGTATTCAGTGTTGCAGTCATCACATTTGGGTCATCTGCTTGCAGTAGCCCTCAGTCGGCCTGATTATCAAAGTCTTGGGTCCTGCGTCAATTGCTGTCTCGTCTTCCATGACGTCAGGTAGTCAGGGGTATAAAGCATGCAGCTGATGCCATTACATCAGTTTTTCTTGCCCCAGATGTCAGGTGCCCCCCTAATGGGAAGCAATTAAATATATATACAAGGTTATATGTCCAACAAAAAAGCAAATACACCAAAAAAGCTTTTAAGCATAGTAAAAAGGAATACAGGTATAGCCAAAAGAAGTCAGGGGGCTGGAGGGAGGGTAACCAGGACTGCAACAGTGAATACACTCACACATCTACATTTATGGTTAGTGTACACAACTGTACTATGATCTTCATATTTCACTGTTGCAGTCATCACATTTGGGTAGATTCCCAAAGCTAAGGATGGTAGGAGGAATTTAGATAGAATTAGGACCAGATATAAGGCCCTGCAAGACTGCTGAAAAGCTCCATTATATATAGTAGAGTAAGAGTATATGGGAGAGTATGAGAACATATTCTCCTTTTTTATCAGTAGATGGCGCTTTTTGTTTAAGTAATACACATATACGTGATTTAGACGTGTTTTATATTTGATTAATGAATTAACCATGTTATTAAAATATAAAGTGTTTTAGAAGAATTATTTATAAATATTTATTAGAAGCAATGTGGAATGTAATACATGTTTTTAACATTTTTTATTGTAGATATTGTGTGTTATGAACTGACTTAGGCTTCAGTATGGTTGCCTATGGAGTGTACACAATTAATTGTGAAAAGATTTCTTAATTAATTAATCAATTATGGTCATTAGTAAGTGTATTTAAAGGTGAATGAAATACCTTGACTCTATTCAGTCATATCTGAGGAAGTTGTGTAAACGAAAACGCAGTGTGGATATTCAGCGTTAATGTGCTTTTGTTCTGTGGTTTGTTCCGGGTGTTGCTGTGTTTCAAGGACTTTTGTGGATTAAACGTTGGTGAAAAAGTTTTTTATAGCCTTATTTCCTCCACGAGTGTTACTTGGTTTGTTGAAACTATATTTAAAACCCATTTGTCCCGGGTAATGAGTTCCCAGTTTTTTGCCTGCAGAGCAATCTTTCCCCCTAAAGGAGCAGTCAGTTGAGAAGGGCTTGGAAGTTTTAAAGTTAAGTCATTGAGACAGTTTACCATAAGGGGGTACTTTACTACTCCCTGCTTTGGAAGTGGGAGCCCCCCACTGCTTAGTCCTGTGTCTACCTTGGGACTGAAGCCTGAGTGTTCTGCTGGTTATAGGTTTGGACTGAGAAGGTCTGGAAGAGGCAGGAAAGGACCAATTCTTAGGGCCAATGCCTACTAAATCTTGGAGGCTGCACTTGCAGGAAATCTTTAACAGTTTGCATAGGTTTAGCTTTTTCCTCCATCTTTTTAAGTACTACTTCTGCTTTGTTGCCAAACAGGCAGTCCTGGTTTAAGGGAACATCCAACAATTTAGCTTTAACATGATCTGGCAAAGCTTGATCCTTAAGCCAAGCATGCCTTCTAAGTACAGACCCAGTATCAACAGCCCTGCAAGATGCCTCTAGTGAATCAAAACCACATTGCAAAGTATGTTTTCCAACTTGTTCAACAGAATGCATTAAATCCTGTAAATCCTTATTGTCAGCACAGTCAGGGATCAACATAATTTTGTATTTAAGCAGTCCAATAATATACTGTGGATACTTGAACATATGAAACTGGCAATTTATGGCCCTAATGGCAAAGGTTGCAGAAGTGTATACCTTCTTACCCCATATATCCAGCGCCCTGGAATCTCTATCAGAGGGGGTAGGATTTTTGGCAGTAGCAGTCTTTATGCCCTTGGGTCCCTGTGAAATGGTCTCAGGATCCGCAGTAGGATTTTTAAAGAGGAACTTGTGAGAGTAAGGAACCCTGTATATCTGGTTTTCTGAGAGCAGGAGGTAAGGAGTCAGGGGCCAAGCTAGACTCTGTAAAGGCATCATCAACAATGTCCATTACAGGGGGGATAGCTAAAAGCCTGTGTTGGGGGCAGGAGTAAGAAATCCCTAGTCTTTTTAGAATCAGAGTAATCCTGGCTTTCCCAGCGAAAATGCTCCCTAAGAGTATGCAAGGTTTCACCAAAAGAGAAATCCTCTGGAGGGGAAGCAGAGGGAATAGAGTTCTCTGCATCAGAATCCTCATAGGTAGATAAGTGTAAATCTTGGTCATCAGAAGAAACAGAAATTTCAGAATCCTGATCAGAAAAATCCTAACCAAATACAGTCCTAGGTCTCTTAGAGGGGGAAGGTTGGCTTCCCCTGATTAAAGTAATAAGGTCTTCAGCCATTCTTATCATTTGCTTTTAGGCATAGAGGCCTGACCATGCGGTCTGGGTGTCGGTTTTCTAGGCATGGGATTGAGTTTTAGGTCTTGAAGAAGAAGATGGTGTCTGTTTAATATTCAAGTCAGTAGGCCTGAATACACCCTCAAAAGCCAGTGCCTGCACAGCAAGTCTGGACCCATCCAAAGTAGAGACATCCACAGATTCCACAGTTGAAGCATCTCACGGTGAACAGGTCTCAGTAGAGGCCTGCAAATATGACGTAGCGGGTATCAGGGGTTGCAAAAGTGCCTCACTGAGTACCGGTGAACTGGCGACTAGCTTAGGAGAAGCGTCGTCGACAGCTTTGGACCTAGGCAGCCTGTCTCTGTCTTTATCTTTGCGTTTTTTTCTGAATGTCAGTAGTCGGGTGGCTTACTGAAGCCATATCTGGATAAATAAACAGAGTACCAAAGTATTTAGAAGTGTAAATATACCGACGACGAATAGTTCATTGTTTAAATAAGGCACAAAACCGACAGCGAGGTACATCATGGTCAGGGCCTAGGCAAGGAATACAATACGAATGAAAATCTTTATGAGGTATTTGCTTTCCACAAGAAATACAGTTATTGACTTTTACTGACATCGGTTGAGAGCAAGAAAAAGTTTCCCCAATGGGGTACTTAGCTTTAGTTGAAGACTTCGGTTCTGAAACTCAAAAAAGAAAATTTCAGAATTGACCAGCACTTGCAAACTGCTTCTGGCACCGCACGGCAAGAAAGACTGATGTAATGGCATCGGCTGCATGCTTTATACCTCTGACTACCTGACGTCATGGAAGATGAGACAACCGACGCAGGACCCAAGACTTCGATAATCAGGTCGACTGAGGGCTACTGCAAGCAGATAACCCAAATGTGATGACTGCAACAGTGAAACACGAAGAACATCCAGGATAGTATGTTCTCAAGTGTTTTGATGTTATCACCAGGAGGGATACAGAGGGCAGTGATACATATGGATTTGTGCTCGTTAATTTTTAATAGTCCTATTGTTAATTCAGCATTGACAGAGGTTGGAATTAAACGGGTGTAGGGTGTTATGGTATGACAGGTATGGTATATTATAGCTACTCCACCTCCTTTTTTGTGGGGAGATGGCTGTGAATCATTTGGTAACCTGGTGGTAGGATTTAATGATCTTTTATGTAGGGTTTGAGCCAAGTGTCAGATATGGTGGTTATGTCGGGGTGGTTGTGGGAGAGCCATGCATGCAGGTTAGGGATTTTGTTTCTAATACTTTGTGCATTGAGTGTAGTGATGCGTAGGTTTTTTTGGGTTGAGAGGATGGTTTTGCTGCATTAATGCTGTAGGTTGGTCCGGAGTTGGGGTGCACATCACCGGCCTGTGAGAGAGGGGTGTGGTGGAGGAGTAAACAGAGGTGGATAGGAAGGGATAGGAGGTAAGGTTGATATGGGAGTATTAATCTTTTGGAGTGACAGTTTAGAGGAGGGTGTAGGGGGGAAGGGAAGAGGAGTACATTAGGTTTGTATAGATAAATAGTGCTGTAGTTACAAAGTTCATGTGAGATGGCAGAGTAAGAGGGGGAGTGAGCATGGTTGTATGTTGCAGTGAAGTGTGAGTGAGGTGAGGAACGGGTTGGGAAGTTGTACGAGATAAGACAGACAGGAAAGAGAGATAAGTAGAGATATTGGAGTGGATGTTAGAGTCGATGAGAAGAGCATTGTAGAAGGGGTTGCAGAGTTTGAGGAGAGTTTAGGATTTTTATAGGTGGGAGGAGTTTCAAATGGGCCTGACTGTGGTTGGTTTGGGTGGGACAAACCAACCTGTGACCTGAAGTTGGAGAGAAGCTACAGCCAGGGAGTAGTTTTTAACAATGTAAGACTTTCTCTTCTAAACACTTGTACAGTATAGATATTATATATCGGAGGGGAGATGAGAATGAGGTGGACAGGGTCCACAGGTTCTTTAGTATAGGACAGTGAGAAACTGTAAATAAGTGAGTAATACTGAGGCTAGCAAAATTTAACCAACAATTCCTAAATTTGCCAGTATCAACAGTTCAACATTATTAGTGCATGCATTGAAAGGTTTTAACATACAATTGCACGGTTTAAAGCAATATCACAGAGTAGGAAGTTAGTCAAACTAGAAAACAGTTGGCTGTTAAAAGAAAGCTCCACCACAAAGTCCAGGAGTAGCTATCACCCCATCCGGTCCCAAATACGACCAAATGTATGTGCAGCCAATATAACAACAGTTATTCCCATTTGTATTTCCAGCCCTTCTGCACAATTGCTGGTATAGTGATGATCAAGCTACAAAGTTGATTGTAATAAAGCTTGCAAAACACCCAAGACAGCTCAGACACTGCAGTACCCGGATATACTGTTATTCAATACTGTCACTTCAACTTTTTAGTGTTACAGGCACTTAAGAACGCCAAACCATCTACGGCACTAGGCAAACAATAAAATGTACCCTTTCAGCATAAAGTCCATCTTTACGAGGATGTTTGTTACCAAAATTGGACCCCAAAGTATATAGTAATACCCTTATCTGTATTATATATTACTCTAGATAATAGCACAATCCATCCATGAATAAAAAAGTTGTTAAACAGTTCGTCATACCATACCATACAATCTGAGCAATGCCCCAAAATATATGTAAAGTCAATGTATTCAATTTTTTCTTTTAGTTTCATTATCTTGATTTGTTTTAGAAACCCTACAAGCAAACTAGAGATCCAGAAATGAAGTGTTTTAGACTGTAGTTGCTTCCTGTAAAATAGTTTCTTGGTAACCAGACAGTAATTAGAAAACAACCGG
>NC_056737.1:107962761-107967761 GCF_019279795.1 Protopterus annectens
AGGGGTAACCGTGCATCCGGGTATGTCGAATTCGCAGTTATGCTTTAATGGTACATGACGTGGAGTGTATGTGTTGGTGGTGTGTGGTTTCATGTATGGATTTAAGTGAAATTTAAGGTAAATACCTTGGGTAAGTGTTTTGAGTGTATTAGAGTGCATTTGGAAGTTGTACGTGTAGGCTAAGGTAGGCAGGTAAAAGTATTAGTGTTTAATTGTTGACTGTGGTGGTGTTTGTATGCATGGGATGTGCATGTGCGCGATGGACTGTAGTATGTCTGGTTGTGAGTTTGCTGTCTTACTGTTTTTAGCGATCTCCAAGTTAGAATATATATTCTCTATGGGTCTATAAAGTTCCTCTTCCACATTAGCGTTGTAAGCAGTACTCTTCCGACTAAATAATGGCATAACATTGAATATTTTATCAGTCTTCTACTATCTGAAGCAGCAGTCATTATATAAGATTCATCCCAGGATTTTCTTAATGAAAGACAGCCAGCAACTTTATACTGACCCTGTTTTTTGATTACGGACCTGTGAGCCTCAAATGAGGCAATTCTGCAGTACTTTTAGTGAATCTTAATATTGCATGCAATCTTCAGAGCCATCAAATACACTGAAGTTCTTAATTCATGTTTCCAACCAATAAGTGTTTCTCCTGCTTTGGCTCTTTCCTTATTTGAAAGGAAATTGGCTTCTTTCCAATTTACATACAATGCTATTTTGAATATCTGAATTTCAGCCCTCCAGGCCATATGAAACTTACTACCTATCATTTTTAATTAACTGAATATGAGGAAATGAAAATATCAAATAATTTTACTACAGATGGAGAACTTGAGTTTTTGTCCGGAAGAACTGAGAGGTTTCAAAGGAAGATGTTCTGATCCTAGACCCAAACAGCAGTTTAAACTGCATTTCTTACCAATGCTCATGCAAAAGAAAAAGATGCTCGGTTAGACAGGGAAGAGATTTTAAAAAGTGCTAGTTTTATAAAAGAAAAAAAAAATCAAATGATGACAAGCAGCAACTGCAAAAATGATTTAAACACCTTACTACATCCAGTTCTATATGGCTGCAGTACTGGAGTTTCAGAAAACAATCTACTTAGAAATGTCCTCTGGCAGTCCCTCTGGTGATATACAGGCAAGGAATTAAAGCTACACGTCAACCAATAAATTCTTGACAGTAAAAGCATTTACATAGCAGCCCTCATCATTCATATCAAAAGGTTTATGACTCCCTAGACACACCACATTATTTTCTGTGCATGTCTCATCGATAGTAGTTGAATTCCACTGTTCTATGCTTTCCTCGTTTACAGAGTGCCTTATCCTGCATACAGGTTACAGTGGTGGCCATAACTATTACATCTTCTAGATATAACCACCTGAAGCTGAATAAATATGACAAGGAAGACCCAACAAAGCAAGACACTTCACTGTGTGATATCTTAAAACCTCCTATGGGATATTTGCCAATGATACCTTAAGGACAGAGCAGTGTTTCAACCATATGTTTTCTGTCATTAGCATAAGAAATGACATACACAGTGAAGATTCTACCTTTGCTTGGTCCTTCTTGTAGTTTTTACAAAATGGGCTGTGTGAAATTTTAGCCTTTGATTTGGATGAAACAATAACTTAAGGAAAAACACAGATATTTGTGCACCCATATTAAAAGTTTGCCTCTTGGATTACTATTGCCTGGAAAGGACTGAACAGCTTTTTCTTGGAGCCTTTGAATGTGCAACTTTGAGAATGAAAATATTTTACTATGCAACTTAACTCTTTTGGAAATGTCACACTGCACATATATCACACAAATGATCTAGAATGAAATACTGACAAACCACTTTCTGATGAAATTCTTAATTCATTAGAGTACAGTGGACAGCCATGATTCACAGGACCTCTTACCTCATACATAAGGATAAACAAAAGACAGCCTAAAATAGAAATGTGTATCCTACAAACAGAAATCTTTAAAAAATTTTAAACTTGTTACTGACTAAAGCTTATACGTGCCAAAACCATTTAAAAACATCACTTCTTCAGTGGTACAAGACATCCATTTTAATTCATTGACTTGCACTGCTGAAGAGGCCATTTTTAAGTTTAAAAACTAGTCGTATTTCCAGGTATAATTATTATAAAGGAATAAATGTGGAGTAACAGAGGACTAACTAGTCTGTACCTCTCCTTCAACACATACCAGGTCTTACTATGGCTGAAAATGGCACTGGAACAGCCCAGTTAACAAATCAAAATAAAATGCAACAGTTTGAACCATATCATATTGATATCCCACAAAACAGCTAGGGAACATAGAGACTCCACGGGAAGCTGTAGTGTCGCAGCTCTGAAGTCCATGTTTCTATCCTGACATTCATTTACAGCCTGTCAATCTGTTCTCCCAGTGTCTGCAGACATTTTCTTCACATACTGAGTATTACATTTCCCACTACTCTTGTGGCCCAATTCATTCCAGAAAAAGACAAACTCACTTGCAAGTTAAAAAAATGACAACTGGAGCTGCCATTGTTTTCTACCATATTGCTAGTCAAACTTTAAATTCTAAATTTTAGCCTCATACATTTTCATGTTTTCTGCTCTGTGACTGACTAACATGCATCTCACCTTTAACATTTAAATTCACAACCCAAACTCCCTAGTTCTCCATATATCTCGCATTCTAAGCACTTCTCCCTTCTCCACACTAAACACCTCTCCTCTTTGCTACTTCCCACTCCCTTCTCTATACTAATCTGTTACTTCCCACATCCACCACTCTACATCCTGCCCTATATATTTTCAGTAACTTATCTTTCTATCTCTACATTTTACACTCTATATTTCATTTCCATAAATGTTATTACTCCATTTTATTTCTCCCATTACTACCACTGACCGCTCTTCTACTCTAGCCATTCTATCTTATAATTTCACAAACCAGCCATAAAACAGCAATATTACTGAATATCTTCATTGTAGCATTTCCCATTTCCATGCTACAACGTTATGCATTTTCCTTTTTACTTTATCAACCTATATTACAGCTCTCAATATAACAAAGCCTCTGTCGCGCACTACCCACTATTATGTGCATTAACCTTAACACTAATTATGGTTTGTATATATGTAAAGCTTGTGTAACTTCTATCAGTAGCTCTGTAACACACACCTGTGACATGCTATGCAATATATTTATGTGCTGCTTTCACCATGTCATTTTATTATACTTTGTGGACTTTATTCTGTATATGTATCCTACATAAATTAGTAAAGAGTGATAAGCCCAAAAGATATCTCCATGTAGCAGTTTTGGGTCAAGTTTGACCAAGAGTCATGGGTGACCCATCCACCATATGCACGACTTTGGACACCACCTCTACACAGGATGCACATACTTACAAATATTACAGGCACAGGCAATAATGCCCAACTGGCCTGCCAATATACCAAAACAGTTTTTTTTCACAAAAATTGTCCAGGTTCTTCTTAAAAGTATCTAAACTTTAAACTTTGCTTTAATGTAATTTACTCTCATGATCCTTTGCTACATTTGTTATCCCCAACTTTCCCAGATGTAGTTGCCTCTAAATGCTCTATATACAAGAGGAAGGTCTCTCTTTAAATATCTATACGAGAAACTGTACACGTTTAGATATTTTAGTCTTTCATAATTTAAATTTTCACATCCACAGATGCCCTTGGTATATTTCTGCTGTACTCTTTCCTATTTACTCATGCTAGTTTTCTTATAAGGTTTCTATATTGTTATTCCAGTCTAGTGTGGGTATAATATGTAGCTTACAAACAATGATTTCATCATTTCTGATCTCTTAGACTTTATAACTCTTGTTATACAACCTAGAGTAATAGAACTATACCCAATAGGTTGATGAGGTTCAAAGGTACGTACTATGCTAGCTCCCTTCTGGGCCATTTTAAGGCCAGGCAATTTCACTTCCAAATGTGAGAATCAAACATAATACCTTGTGTGTCTGAGTTGTGAAGATAGAAAAACAAAGCTGGATCTACCCATATATCCAGAGGTCCTTAAATGAATCTACAGTTTCATTGTGTACTGTATTAAATACTCACCTTTCAAATTATGCCTCCCAAATCCTACATGCTTAGTTTTTGATGCATTTATCTGCATATTATTCTTTTGTGGCCAAATGGTTGATTTAGCCAAGTTCTTTTGCAGATATGTCCCATCTGTAATAACGTAATAAGTTTACCCATTATTAAGTAATTTACATACAGACTGTAGAACACCTCAGCTGAAGATGACAGATCTGGAAGGTGGTCTAAACAAGTATGGGCCTGGAACACAGTCCAATGGGACACCCTGACTGTAACCTAGTATTTCACTTGTCCAATTGCTATGTGATACTTCACATGTCCTATTTGTAAAGCCATGCAGCTATCCCATCTTATCAAGAGTACATCAGTACCTAGTTATTCTAATTTAATTTATTGATCAGTGTTTTGTGTAAGACCCTATCAGAGTCTATATAAAAATGAAACCACAGCACACTTTTTCCATTTACAGCGGTTTTTATATTGTTATAGAACATCATGTCACAGGTTGTTATAGACCTAAAAAAAATAGTTTTAAAAATCTTTTGTAATAATTTGGAGATTTTCTCCCTGGGCCTCCGCTGAAAATGGGCTTCTACCCAGTCGGACTTTCCAGGTAATCAAATGTCAATAAATACATCAATTTTCAATATATGCATGCTAATATATTGTTTCAAGTCCCAACCTTTCAAATTCTGACAATTTATATGAAATAACCTCTGCCATTACTTCTACACAACAAGAAAGTAATTACATAGGTCTGCATTATGACTGTGGGTGCGTCGCATTCCCCTTTCCCTTAAAGACTAGAGATATGCACTTCTTAAGCTTAACTTGCGGAATCTCCTCTTATTTTAGTGCCTACTGAACAACAGATATAATGGCATTGTAAGCTCATGCTGAATTGTTCTCAGG